>NW_028252701.1:0-69252 GCF_964263255.1 Lissotriton vulgaris | reverse complement strand
GGTCGCACACTGCTCGCACACAAGCGGGATCGCCCCTAAGGACTGTGGTAAATGTAGTTAGTGTTCTGCGATGCATCTTCTTTCGATTCTCTGCTATCTTCGCTCTCTTCGCCATCCCTGTACACGTGTTTCGGGGTATTTAACCCTCATCAGCAGGGATTAGGCCATCTTCTGGGGTTGCCAGTGGCTGCCAAATATTACCAGGTTTAGTACCACTCCATGCGCGCAGGTGCGGGGTCCCAGGCTCGTCAGCCCGCTGCTCGAAGGGAGCATTTAACATTACAATTGGGGTGGGGTCTCATACTGCTCACACACCAGCGGGATCGCCCCTAAGGACTGTGGTAAATATAGTTAGTGTTCTGCAAAGTATCTTCTTTCGATTCTCTGCTATCTTTGCTCTCTTCGCCATCCCTGTACACGTGTTTCAGGGTATTTACCCCTCATCAGCATGGATTAGGCCTTCTTCTGGGGTTGCCGGTGGCTGCCAAATATTACCGGGTTTAGTACCACTCCAGACGCACAGGTGTGGGATCCCAGGCTCGTCAGCTCGCTGCTCGAGGGAGCATTTAACATTACAATTGGGGGGGGTCGCACACTGCTCACACACCACCGGGATCACCCCTAAGGACTGTGGTAAATGTAGTTAGTGTTCTGTGATGCATCTTCTTTCGATTCTCTCCTATCTTCGCTCTCTTTGTCATCCCTGTACACGTGTTTCGGGGTATTTACCCCTCATCAGCAGGGATTAGGCCATCTTCTGGGGTTGCCGGTGGCTGCCAAATATTACCAGGTTTAGTACCACTCCAGGCGCGCAGGTGCGGGGTCCCAGGCTCGTCAGCCCGCTGCTCGAGGGAGCATTTAACATTACAATTGGGGTGGGGTCGCACACTGCTCACACACCAGCGGGACCGCCCCTAAGGACTGTGGTAAATGTAGTTCGTGTTCTGTGATGCATCTTCTTTTGATTCTCTGCTATCTTCGCTCTCTTCGCCATCCCTGTACATGTGTTTTGGGGTATTTACCCCTCATCAGCAGGGATTAGGCCATCTTCTGGTGCTGCCGGTGGCTACCAAATATTACCAGGCTTAGTACCACTCCAGGCGCGCAGGTGCGGGGTCCCAGGCAAGTCAGCCGGCTGCTCGAGGGAGCATTTAACATTACAATTGAGGTGGGGTCGCACACTGCTAACACACCAGCGGGAACGCCCCTAAGGACTGTGGTAAATGTAATTAGTGTTCTGAGATGCATCTTCTTTCGATTCTCTGCTATCTTCGCTCTCTTCGCCATCCCTGTACATGTGATTCGGGGTATTTACCCCTCATCAGCAGGGATTAGGCCATCTACTGGGGTTGCCGGTGGCTGCCAAATATTACCAGGTTTAATACCACTCCAGACGCGCAGGTGCGGGGTCCCAGGCTCGTCAGCCCGCTTATCGAGTGAGCATTTAACATTAAAATTGGGGTGGGGTCGCACACTGCTCACACACCAGCGGGATCGCCCCTAAGGACTGTGGTAAATGTAGTTAGTGTTCTGCGATGCATCTTCTTTCGATTCTCTGCTATCTTCGCTCTCTTCGCCATCCCTGTACACCTGTTTTGGGGTATTTACCCCTCATCAGCAGGGATTAGGCCATCTTCTGGGGTTGCCGGTGGCTGCCAAATATTACCAGGTTTAGTACCACTCCAGGCGTGCAGGTGCGGGGTCCCAGGCTTGTCTGCCCGCTGCTCGAGGGAGCATTTAACATTACAATTGGGGTGGGGTCGCACACAGCTCACACACCAGCGTTGAGTTAAAATAAACATAAATATAGGATTATTGCGCCTGTTGCCCCGCTTTTCAGAGTGACGGTCTGACAATACAGGGATCAATACATGATAAAGCTTTAGAGTATACTGACAAAGTTTCAATAAAGTTTTTAAAAAAAAGAAATTACTTTCGAGCCAGCTATATGATCTGATGGCTGGAGCACGCTTCCTGACATCGTTTAGACTCCGCGATGATACCAGACACATCAGGCGTTAGAGTTTACATTCAGCCTCGATATTCTGTTATGAACCCTTGTAAAATCCCCCTTAAAAGATTTGTTGCTATGAATTTCAGAACCCTTTGAGTGAACTTTTGATAATACAGGTCGTTCCCTAAGGGTCCATAAATCTCTAAAGTCTCGGGAAAGTAGCAGACTGAACACACCACTACAAGATGGCGCCGTACTAGCTCCCCCGGGGTCACGTGTATTATTATGTGACCGGGAGGGATTTGATTGTGCGAGATTTGGTTTAAAAATCGACCATACACGGAAACCAGTGTTCCTGGGATGATTTACGGTCCCGTTGTACCATACGTACGGTGAGGAGTTGGGGGCAGTATGTAAGAGATCTGAATGCCGAAAGACTGCCTGCGCTATATTTGGCATGTGCGCGTGGGATCGGCAGTCTAGTAAAATAGGGTCCCGCTATACCACACTTACGGTGAGGAGCTGGGGGCAGTAGAAAAGAGACCTACAAGCCGTAATGCTGCCTAAAATGCGTTAGACTTAGTGCGTGTGTGTTTTTGTGTTACCGACAGCCCTAAGTGGCTCTGGCAAAATGTGGGCTGTGAACGAATGTGATTTACCAGAATGGGAGCAGCTAGCTCCTAAAAGAGATTTGGTGCATCTCCGTTTTTTATGTATAAAGCAGAGTGAGTCGCGTTTATTGCCTAGTAAGGTTTGATAAACAGAGGCGTTTTTGTTCTATTTTGAAATACTGGCAACAATGTACATATTCCTTGCAGATTGATGAGACAATCGACGATAAGACTGTGAGTCTCTTCCTCTTCCAGCTGGTATGAGAGGACATGGCTGGATAAGGGTAATTAGCCTGTGCATTAGTTGAAAATATACTATGAATGTTGAGAGTGTTGTCCAAGGGTGTTTTTAATTATGGCCTTGTCTTTCAACTCGACTGTTTCCACAATGAGGATGTCCAACACTGGTGCAGTGATCAAGTGGTGAGCCCTGATGAATCTGCCAATAAGTTTGTAGGGCAGTGAAACATGTTGGCTATGGGTATAGGTATGCAACGTTAAGCTACCAGCCTTTTTAATTCACCAGTACACACCATAACCAGTAATAAATTTGTAACATTGGTGTGACTGTTGATTTTAATCACTTTTTCTTTGTCATATCAAGGAGTGATTCCTTGGATGTTCTTGTCTTGCACCTGTCTTTTCTGCACAAAGCACTTATGGTTTTGCTTTTGGACACTTTATTTTGAAGAGGAATAGCGACCAATGATGAGAAAGGGGCCAGAAACTGGTAAACATCTGCCAAGGGCCCCGAGGGTGTTTTCCCGTGAGGTGGCTTCCTCTTCACCACACATTTTTTATGTTTGTCTTGTTCTAAGTGTGGGATTACGTACTGTCTCAGTTGAGCAGTCATAGGTGGTTGGGTCGAGTTGAAAGCAGTTTGGATTCTCCCCCCTTTTTTTATGGTTAAAAATAATGACTTGTTTTGGACGGATAGGCACTTGAAGAACACGCCTAACTCAATGTAGAGTAGGTGGGTGGTCTGGAATCTAATGGTATATTTTCCAGCATACAGAAATGCCCTAGTAGATAAATGCTGATCCGTGTCCAGGGTCCTGGGATTTTTTTGTATTGATGCTTATTGAGTGGAGGGCTATCCCTACAGTATCCTTATTTCCCTCTTGGCTCCCTATTGTATTACCCATAAATTAATTCACAACATGCTGGCAAATAAGCGTGGAGTCATGTTTTGTAATTCTCTAGATTAGTTATCTTTAGTCCCTAATTAATCTTTCACTGATCAAAAGTTCTTTCCTCTGGCCAATGGACCATTAGTTGGAACTAGTTGATGGTAAAATGACATAAGATTTCAATATACTCATACATTGAAAATGATCAGAGAGTCGGGATGTCTTTTAAAGTTTTATCTTAGATTAACCCCTCCCCTGCTGGTGATGGAACCACTCCGTCATCAGCCGCGGTCGCGCTGTGCTGATGACGGAGCGGTTCCATCACGGCCCGCTCGGAACGCCTGCGCGGCGCGGATTCCTTGCCTGCACTGAACGTTCTATTGAGCGGGCGGGGCCGTGACAGAACCAGTCTGTCATGAGCACAGCGCAACCGCGGTTGGTGACGGAGCGGTTCCGTCACCAGCATGAGCCCGCCGCGCGGCCGCCCCAACCCCTTAGCACTGTGGCGGAATAGCCGCCGCAGTGAAGGGGTTAAAATTCATGTGAACCACTTACACAGTACAGAACAAACTCTGCCTCCCACAGGAAGAAAGATTCGGATAATCAATCAAGATACATTTATTTATACTTTTCAAGGATAGAGAGAAAAGCACATAAGCTCATATACAGATATAGATCTCATTACCAAGTATGGTGTGGAAACCAACTCCCAGGCCTAGGAATTGGAAAGGGTCCCCCAGGAAAGTTCTCGCAAAGAAAGACTTCAGGACAGGATTAAGGACAGGACAGATGATCTATCTATCATGGACGCTTACGTAGCACCCCTCTCTGATACTCTCTTCCTCCTTGATATTCTTCCCCGATCTTCTTCTAAATGAATGTTCTCAAAATAATTGGTTCAGCAATTCAGCATTTCTAACAGTGACTTCTCCGTGCTCTTGGACAGCATCCCGGTCTCTAGCTTCTCTGGTCTCTAGCTAACTAACTAACTAATGCTACCTCAATTATACCTTTCTGTATGCTTGTACCTTTCAAATTTATGAAACTACTAACTCTGATTGGACAGGTAAGGGGAGGTGATCATCACACCATGCTTAATTGCTAATATTTTCTTTCAATCCTTTGTTTGAAATCACACCCCTTAAGTTTTATAAATCATTATTTATTCCCACCATTATTCGCAATTTAATTGTCACATATTAGAAGGAAAAAAACTGTAGTTTATATGCATTTCAGTGGACCGTTGTTCCCGTTCCTATGAAAGTAGCAACTTGCAGCCTTGGATGATGTTCAAGTTGACATTGCATCTTTCAGTGTGGGTTCACTGCGCATGGCCGGTAAAACGAGAAGGAACAGACTGTAGTTCAAGACTCAAGGCCCATAACAAGCACTATTGAAAGAGTCAAAAAGACAAATGTTAAAATCAAAAATAAATGATTTCACTCTCCACTACCTATCTCCACTCTAATCCCATTTACTTATTATTATTCTTCTTCCTACATTAGCATTAGTATAATAGCTGGGTTTAGTTCTTTAGAAAGCAGGTGGCAAGCATGTGAGTTTCAAGCGGCCATTTTGTTAGCTAATGAGCAAATGCAGAAAGTTTCCCTCCAAGCATAGACACGTCATGCTTCGTAGATGCAGTAGCCGCCAGCGTACTAAAGAATTTTGATTAGCGGCCATTTTAGCGTCATTCTCGAGTTACTGGTTAGTAAGACACATAGACAAGCTTTAATTTAGGCCTGGGCTATAAATTCCGTTCCGCTCGCGGAATTTGCGGAATTTGGGTAATTTCGCGTTCTGCGTGGGAACGCGAAATAACCCAAACCTCTGTGTTTTGCGACTTCGCAAACATGTTTTGCTTGTTAGCGTTAAAAAACGTGTGTTCATGAGATATTTCCCCCCGAGCACGCAATCAGCGATTGCAAACAGTAAAAAAGCTTTGCGAACAAGCAATTCCGCGTGCTCGCGGACTTTCTGCATGTTTGCGGAGATTTTTTACTGTTTCGCAGAGATTTGCATAACGCGATTACGCAAATTCTGCCCACCCCTACTTCAATCCTAAACCTAAATGTTGTGTAATTGCATGTAATTTTCACAATATAAGATTTAATACAGGGTTAGCGGTTACTGGAGAGGATTGCATTCAAGCAAGTCTCTTCTTCAAAAGTCCTTGCTCCATCAATCCCTTCTCTAATGGCATTTTAAAACCATTACAAAATTACCCATTCCTCATCGAATGCCAACTTTAGCATTTCTCACTTTCTTTTCTTTTACCATTCCTGTTCTCATCTTTATTCTTTAACCCCTTGTATGCTCATGACGAGCTGAGCTCGTCATGGCATACAGTGCTCTGGTGCTCTGAACGAGCCCAGCTCGTCTTGAGACTGACCCAGGGGGGGGGGGGCACTGGCGCTGCTCTCATGGGTGCCCGATCTTAATCTTTTTTACAGGGAAGGCAGGGGAAGACCTTCCCCTGCCTCCGCCTACCCCCACTCTGCGTCATCAATGACGTGAGCGCTCGAGTCCCGCTGATGTCATTGGAGGTTCCCTTTCTCTCCCGACCCGCAGGGAAGCCATTTGCTCTGATGAGAAACAAGTACGTTTTGGGGCTGGGGAGGAGGGGATTTAAACTAAAGAGGCATCGGGGAAAGGAAAGGGTTTTCCTTTTCCTCAATGCCTCTTTTGAGCATTCCTGCTGCACGATTTGGCAATGTTTGTTAGTTTGGGGAGCGGCTCCTTGGGCAAGGGTCGATCCCCTTTAGGGGGCACAAATTTTAGCGATGTCTGCCACCCGGGAGGAGGCAGAAAACTAAATATTTTTAATAAAAATTGGTGCAAAATCGGGCATTGTTTTGAGGAGTGGCCCCTTGGGCAAGGGCCACTACCATGGGGGCCATTTTAGGGATGCCTCTTCAAAATATTTAGTCTTGGGGAGCGACCCCTTAGGCAAGGGTTGCTCCCCTTTTGGGGTCAATGTTGATCGCTTTGTCTGCCCTCCTGGCGGGGGGCATAGTTAAAAAAAAATTAATTGGGCTAATGTGCTGGGGAGTGGCCCCTTGGGCAAGGGTCACTTCCAAGGGGGCCATTTTAGGGAGCCCAGTTTATAAAATGTAGTTTTGAGGAGCGACCCCTTATGCAAGGGTAGGTCTACTTTTGGGAGCCTATAAGTTTTCTTTGTTCGCCCCCGGGGGGGCTGATTTAAATGTATTGAACTCGTGTGGTGGAGTGAGCTAAAGAATGATGATGGATTAAACCCAGATTAGTTGATGGGGGTGAGAGTTAGATTTGCTGAAGCGCTCTGTCCATCATCCCTTTTGATATCACCCTGAGGGGCAGTTCAGCATAGTCTTCTTTAGTGTCAGTAGCCCACCAAGTTTTTTTTTTGATGGTGGGGTGCCGCCTTTGGACATGGGTTACTCCTCTTTATGGGAGGAGGATTGTGTGCATTTCTGCCCTCTTTGGGTGGAAGAGTAGCAGTATGTTTTTAGGCCCATCTGCTCCCAAGGGGGGCAGAAACCATTAGACACCAGAGTTTTTTTTTATTTTTGTTTTGGGGGGTGGCCTCAAGGGCAAGGGTTGCCCCACTTTTACGGGGGTGAATATTTGATTTATACTCTTAGGCCAACCTACCCCTTCCCTTGGATGGTGGTTTGGTGCATTGTTTGTATATGTGATTGTAATGTTTTTTTCACCTCTTTATTCTAGTGTAAAGCTTTTGATTCCGGTTTGTGGTTTCGACAGTGGTTGTTGTGCAGTTTTGTGGTCTCATAGTGTCAGCATATTTAGTTAATGTTTTGAGCAAGAAAATCTTTGTGACGTGTTTTGCATTGTCTAATGTGTCATTTTCTTTTCTCTTTTTTTTAGTGGGATATTGTTGATCCGTACTGTGTCTGTGCAGAGTACGTAGTGTAACTGCTTCTGGCAAGTGAGTGGTAACGTTTTGGAGTGTGTAGGTTTTTTTGATTTTACATAGTGTTTATTGTTGTTGACTTGTGTGACAAGTTACCTTTATTAGTACTTATTATGGCTAGCCATTGAATTACTGCTCAGCAGGTGGTTGGTATTCTTCTCTGAGCTCGATTATGACACTGACAGTGCATCTGAGGGAGAGGAGGGAGGGGAAGATTCTCGCAGTGAGTTTACTCTCCACATGGAATCATCGGACGATGAAGGTCCTCTCAGTGCAGATGAAGTGCCTGTTTTAGTGGAGGATACTGCTGTGCCGATGGTGCAAGAGGCATCTGGATTGCAGCCTGAGGTTGCTAGGCTTCCTACTGGAAGTGCTGGACTCTGGGTTGATCTAAACATGGTGCAGCCGGTGTTGCCTGGCTTTAGGGGTGATGCAGGGTGTAGAGTGGATTGTGAACATTTTTTGCCCATACAGTATTTTCAGTTATTTATGGATGATGTATTTTTGGGTGAGATTGTTGAGCAGACTAATTTGTATGCTGAACAGTTTTTGAGGGACAACAGTGACAAACCTAGGCCCCACTCTAGAGCAACATGTGGAGTCCCACAAATCTGGAAGAGTTGAAGATGTTTTTGGGTTTGACTTTATTGATGGGTTTGGTAAGAAAGCCGAACCTGGCTTCATATTGGTCTTCTAGTCCCTTGATGGCAATAGCCATATTTCCAGCAGTTATGACTCGTGATCGGTATTTACTTTTGCTACGTGTGCTGCATTTTGTGGATTATTATTTGGCATTGCCACGTAGTCACCCTGACTGTGACTGTCTTTTTAAGATTGGGCCTGTTCTTGATCACTTTGTTGATTGATTTTCAGAGATTTACATTCTAGGGAAAGAAATATCTATTGATGAGTCTTTGGTTTTGTTCAAGGGTTGGTACATCCCTCGTAAGAGGGCACGCTATGGAATTAAACTGTATATGTTGTCTGAGAGTAAGTCAGGATATGTTTTTAATTTTCGTGTATACACTGGTAGAGATTCCACTATTGACCCACCCTGGTTGTCCGTCCACTTTTGTAGTTTCAGAGAAAATTGTGTGGGATCTTGCTAGAAGACTGTTCAACAGAGGCCACCATTTGTACCTTGATTTTTTCTACACTGATGTGCAATTGTTTAAGGAATTGTTTAAAGTGGACACATTTGCATGTGGCACAATCCGCTCTAACCGCAAAGGTTTTCCAAAAGAGCTTGTTTGCAAAAAACTTCAGAGGGGTCAGTGCAGTTCCTTGCGTGGTGAAGAACTACTAGCTGTGAAATTTGTGGACAGGAAGGATGTGTACATGCTGACTACCATCCATGATGAGAGTACTTCACCTGTGCCTGTTTGTGGTCAAGTTGATGAAGTGCACAAACCTGTGTGCATTCAGGACTACAATAAGCACATGGCTGGTGTTGACAAAGTAGATCAGAGGTTGGAACCTTACATTGCTATTCGGAAGGCTTATGTTTGGTATAAGAAGTTGGCTATCCATTTTTTAAACTTAGTAACTTTCAATGCTTTTATTGCATTCAAGGAGTGTTCTCCTGCGTCAAAGTTGACATTTTTTCAGTTTCAGCACTCTGTGATAGTTAGCCTTGTTGATGTGGAACATGTAAGTGTTCCTAGATTTGGAGTGGTGGAGGTTGTGGCTCGATTGAAAGATCACCACTTTCCTGATTACATTCCTCCCACATCTACAAAAGACTTTCCCACTAGGAGATGTAGAGTCTGTTGGCGAAGAGGTTTGCGGAAGGAGACTCGTCTTTTCTGTCCTGGGTGTCCTGCTAACCCTGGGCTGTGTGTGCCTGCTTGTTATAGAGCTTACCACACACAAAATAATTTTTGGGAGTATCCATGAGTGGTAAAATTAACTGCCTGGTCTGTATTGTTTAAAATTTGTATTCTATTTTAAGGTTGACATTAGTGCAATGTATTTAGTTTCAGATTTAATGTTAGTAGATTTGTATCTATTTGCAATTTGTTTGTGTTTGTTTTGTAAAAAAAATTCAAAATGTGATGGCGGTGTGTGTAGGCGGAAACTTGGCTGGCGGTGTCCGTGGACTTGTGCTTGGCTGGTGGTGTGCGTAGACTGGTGCTTGGCTGGTGGTGTGCGTGGATTGGTGCTTGGCTGGCGGTGTGAGTGGACTGGCGCTTTGCTGGCGGAGTGCGTGGATTGGCACTAGGCTGACAATGTGCATGGCCTGGTGCTTGGATGGTGGTGTGGGTGGACTGTCACTCGGCTGGCGGTGTGTGAGTAGTTACTTTCTGTTGCTCACTACACACACTGCTAGCTGAGCGCCACTCCACGCAGTCCATCTCTTTGTGTAGTTGCTGTGTCAGGAATGTGGGCATGTGAAAGTGATGGGCCCTTTAATAATGCTGTCTGCTGGTGTGAGTGTTGTAATGAGATGGGCCCGCGGATGGCGGTGTGAATGTTTTGTATGTGTCACACATATGAAAGGTGTATGAATAGCCTGTAAAGAGATTGGTGCCTGGACATGGCTTTACATCCCACGAGCTGTGAGTCAATGGTTCAGTTTCTCATCCTTTCAATTATTAACAGTGCATTTCATTTTTGTGAAATGACTTGCTAATACAATTGTAAATACTGAATCATCACTCACCCTCGTGCCAAATCCAACCAGTATGTGTGTGTGCTTGAGGATTAGATGGCTGTGCAGTAATATTTGTCCTTTTTCTCCTTCTGAAGCAGGGTGTACCTTGTCCCTTTTTGTGAATGTTGAAATGTGTTGCTTTTGCTCCCAGCTGGTGTGAATGGTCTTGTGTGTATCAGGTATGAAAGGTGCGTGAATGGCCCGTAAAACGGTTGGTGCCTTGACGTGGCTTTACACAAGTGAGGCACCATTTTTATCGGGAGACATAGGGGAACACTGGGTGGTAGGAAATGTGTGTGAGCCCGGTGATGCCACACTTTCACACACATAAATGTGTGAAAAAACAGTTTTTTTCAGCTAAAATTGAGGTTTGCAAGTGATTCTGGGTAAGGGAACGTTGGGGGATCCACGCAAGCCATACCTCCTTGGAAGCCCCCGGGTGTGTACTTACCAGAAATGTGTAGGTTTGGTAGGTTTCCCTAGGTGCCGGCAGAGCTAGGGTTCGCAAAATACAGCTAGGCACTTGTCCAGAAAAGGGTCATTTTTCACTGTGAAATTGAGGTATGATCACGTCGCGTTTTGCACCGTTTCCTGTTGCAGGCACTAGGCTGACTCGCACAAGTGGGTTACCATTTTTCTCGGAAGACTTTGGGGAACGCAGTGTGGAATGAAATTTGTGGATCCATGCAGATTCCAGAACTTTTCACCACAGAAATGTGGGAAAAATGTTGTTTTTTTGTCAATTTGTTAGGTTTGCGAGAGATTCTGGTTAACAGAACCTGGTGGGAGGCAGTCAAGTCACCCCATCCTGTATTCCCCTGGGTGTCTAGTTTCCAGAAATGTATAGGTTTGCTAGGTTTCCCTAGGTGCCGGCAGAGCTAAGGTTAAAAAACTACAGCTAGGCACTTTGCAAAACAAGGGTCATTTTTCACTGCGACAGTAGGCCAACCCACACAAGTGAGGTGCCATTGTTCTCAGAAGACTTTGGGAAACGCGAGGTGGGTGGAAATTTGTGGATCCACGCAGACTCCAGAACTTTACACCACAGAAATGTAGGAAAACTTGTTTTTTGGACAATTTGTTAGGTTTGCAAGGGATTCTGGGTAACAGAACCTGGTGGGAGGCAGTCAAGTCACCCCATCCTGGATTTCCCAGGGTGTCTACATTTCAAAAATATATATATTTGCTAGGTTTCCCTAGGTGCCGGCAGAGCTGTGGTACATAAACTACAGCTAGGCAATCTGCCAAAAAAGGGTCATTTTTCACTGCGGGATTGAGGTGTGACCATGTTGCGTTTTGCGCCGTTTCCTGTCGCGGGCACAAGGCTGACCCACACAAGTGAGGTACCGTTTTTATCGGGAGACTTAGGGTAATTCAGATTTGTAAATCAACTGTTATTACCTATTGAGTTTTCATACATTTCTCCCTTCCAAATGAAAGACATTGTGTAAAAAAGAAGTCATTTTGAAAAATGACCAATAATTCTCAGTATGAGTATTAACAATTTTGAAAATGTTCAAATATGTACTGTTTCTAAACTCAATATTTTGTACCCATTTCAGAAATACATAGGTGTCTTTCATACCGATTTTCCCAGAATAATTGCTCAATACCCGGTACATAATAAAATACCATTGCAAGTTGCAGCTCAGTTTTTGGCGCTGGGTTCATCGGTTTCTTGGTGAACCTACAAGTCCTATATATCCCCACAACCAAGAAGGTCCAGCAGATGTAAAGGTATATTGCTTTCAAAGAGATGTCATAATTACAAAAAGTTACGAGTAAAAACGTTGACCCAAAAGGCTGGTTTTTTCAGCTAATTTTAAATGTTTCCAACATTTAAGTGTTAGTTTCTATAAAGAAACCTTCATGGATTTAGACAAATGACCCCTTTCTGCATTCAGAATTTGGTCTACCTTTAAAAAATGTATGGCTTTGCAGGATCCATTATTGCTTTTATACTCATTTTTACCATTAACTGGAAGGAGGTTGAAAGCACTAAAAATAGCAAAAATAGGCTATGTCCCAGAAAAATGCCAAAACTGTGTGAAAAATGTTGGTTCTCTGACAAAAGACTGTCATTCCCTAAAATATGGCAAAGTTGTGATTTCAGCCCTACAAACCCTTTTTTAATAACATTTGCAGGGAAAAACCCAAAGGCTTTAATTTGCAGCCTGTTTTTCCAATTTTTCTGAAACAAAAATCATTTTACTGTATTTTGCTTAATTTCTGGGACCCCTCCAAGGAAATCCACAAACCCTGGGTACCTTTACAATCCCCATGATGTTGGAAGAAAAGGACGCAAAATTTGCGTGGATACCTTATGTGGTCAAAAGGTTACAGGGGACTAAGCGTACACTACCCCAAATAGCCATAAAAGGCTTAGCACAGGAGGGGAAAAGGCCTAGCAGCGAAGGGGTTAATCCTTCCATTTGCTTATGTAACTTTCCTTTCATTTCTTCTAACTGAATTTCTTCATAATTTCTCTAATTTGCCTTTCCATTTATTCCATATCTTCTCCTTCTTAGTTTACTAATACAACACTATATTGTTATTGATAGCACTATTATGGCTATTCGTACTGTAGAGAATACTATTTGTCCTAGGAAACTTTTCCCTATATTTGAAAAAACTCCTTACTGAGGATATACTTTTTGTTAGTTTTTCCCATACATTATCAACTCCCAGTGGTTTCAGCTCTTCATCCATTTTTGTAATATTCTTTATCTATCCTTTAATTTCAGTACTTTTATCAGGAATTTAAGTGCAACAATGTTGAACCTTCAACATTTTACAGACTCTGCCCTCTTTAGCTAAGCGTAAGTTGATTTTGCAAAACCATAGACCTAATCACAACCATTTCTGTATTCATCATTAGGAATCCTCCAGCAGTATCAGTCAAAAGACGATCAACTACTGTTGACAATTGACAGATTCTATGTGAAATTAGCACAACACCCACTGAAGGTATCAATGCATTTAATATGTCACCTATTATTTCTGAAAAAATAGCTCTCTTTCTACATTTTAGTTCATTAGCATTTTCATTGCTTCCAGTGATTCTTTTTACATGGTAGATCTTTGGAAAAACAATTCCAAAATAGCAACTCCCATACCACCTGGCAGGCAGCTTATAATAAGCTTTATTCCCACACACGTAGTAGACTCCAATAAAAACTGGATCATTTCCTCTTTTAGTCCCCAACCTCCCAAAATTAGAAAGTTATGTTCACATTCACTGGAACCAATAAATACATTATTATAATCTGTCTTTAATCTATGGAAGCATATGTTCCCTGTCTTCACATAATCTAGAGCCATCACAGCATGTTCTTTGCTAGCTGTACAAATTCCTTCTTTTTCTGCCCATGATGGAATATGATGTTTCTGTTCAGCAGCTTTTCTTTGGAAATCTTGCCTCCTTTCCTCAACTAAATGAAAAAAAACACTTTTTCTTGTTCACGTAATGAACATGCTAGATTATCTTTATGTGCCTCTATATCTAATGGCTTCATTGTTAGCAAGAATTCACCCATAAACTGTGCATCTAAACTAGTTTTCACTGGATTCATACTCTTTCGAACAGGAATTTCTATAAACACTACATTTATATTAGAATAATAATACTTTAATTTCCCTGTTCTATAAAATAAACTTGACAGTACACTACAAGAAATGCCATATGTTAAGGTAAATGGTGCTATGTTACTCCTTCAGCTACTGAAGTAGGTAACTTCATGCACCCACAACAATCACTAATCTCCATTGTGTCTACATACTGAAATAATAACTTTGTGAATACATTTAAAGAGGTATCATTGTCAGTTACTGTGAGATGTAAATCTATTTCATCTATTGCTTCTAATTCTACTCTATCTCTTTTCAGGTTAGCTGTTTTCTGATTAACGTTAGTGTCATTCTTTTTATCAGTTTTCAACAAATAAGGGACTGCTATTGTTAAAAATAACCAAACTAATATCACTAACAACAGACTACATATACAAATTCTAGAACATCTTTTTATACAATTTCCTTTTGTCTTTCTGTAACTCTGGTCTCATCCATTTTGATTCAAGAAGATTTCTATTCTTTCTTTCAATTTGGAATCAAATTACTTTAAGTACTTCAAGGACGTCTCACTTCCCCTTCGTCAATCTCCTCAATGTTTGCTTCTTCTTCAGATTCTTCATTTATGTATAGATTCTCAAACTCTTTAAGAATCACATAGGTCCATTGAGACCCTTTGAACTTATTGTTTATTACCTTCAATCTTGGACTTGTTTTTAGCGATTGACTGTTCACCCTGAGTTTGACTTATAACTTCGTTTACTTGTTTTGGCTCTTCATTTATTGTTTGTAAATGATATTTTAACCTTTTGATCCCGCTTGGCCAATTGTCACCATTTCTGACCCTCTTCCTGAACTTGTTCTTCCATTCCTAACTGTTTAGGTCTTATTGCACTTTTGTCTTTTGCTGCTTGAACGTGTTCTTCTACACCTGTCTGTCCCTGCTCAGGTCTTTCAATGTCTTTACTTGCCTGAGTATGTTCCTCTGTCCCTATCTGGTCCTGCTCAGAATCTTCAGTTTCTTTATTCAACTCCTCCTGGCCATGTTCTTCTATACGTTTCTGGTCCTCAATATTCTCCTGTTCTTCTAATTTCCACCTACTCTGTGTTTTGATGAAGACCTCAGGTATGTCAACTATTGGTGCCCAGTCCTCCTGACTTACACTCGGTTGTTTGTTGTCAAACTCTCTAGGGTCTCTTGCTCCAGGCTCTTCAACAGTCCAACCTTCAGCAGCTTCAACTGTTTGCGTCAGTTGCGGTATTTCCTCATCAGGGGATGGCACCCTTTTTTATGACTAGCATGTACCCAGTTTGGCAAACCTGCACACTTCTCTGCTGTGGTTGTCACTAGTATGACTTGTCATGGCTCATCCCACCTTTGTGCTAGGCACGACACTCTGGTGTGGTTCTTTATCACCATCCAATCGCCGGGACTCAAATCATGAGCTTGATGCAGCTGCCTGGTCACTGCGTCTTCTCCAACCTGGGGAGACATAGACCGCACTAGGTAAGCCAATCCTTTGCAATAATCTAGTACCAGATCATCAGTTATACTCAACTATCTATGTCCTAGTATAAATGCCTGTCTCATTGCTCTTCCTATGATAATTTCATTGGGACTCAATCCTGTGTTCCTTTCAGGAATACTTTTGCGTCCCAACAGGACAAGAGGCAATGCATCTGTCCAAATCATTGGAGTGGATCTACACATTTTTGCCAATCTTGACTTTATTTTGCCCTTCAATTGTTCCACCACTCCAGAAGCCTCTGGGCAGTATGCACAGGGCAGGTTTTGTTCAATTTTGAATGCTTCACAGATTATTTGAATTATTTTATTGTTAAAGTGAGTTCCTCAGTCTGATTCCAAAGTTACTGGAAAACCAAATCTAGGGATGAGTTCCCTCAACAATAATCTGGCAACAGTTATGCTGTAATTTCTTTTTGTGGGGTATGCCTCCACCTACCGTGAAAATAAACAAATAATCACAAGGACGTACCTCAACCCCCTGCATGGTGGTAGTGCTATAAAATCTAGATGCAACCTCACAAATGATTCTACTGCTTTTCCAATTTTTCCCCAACTGACCACTGTTTTTCTTCCTGGGTACTACTGCTGACATATTAAACATCTCTGGCAAAGACTCTCTGCGACTAGCCTAAATCTTGGATTGTACCAATCTCGTCTGAATAGTCGAGTCATTTTGTCTCTGCTTACATGTGTGTCTCCATGGTACATTCTTGTCATTTGTGAGAGTAAACAATCTGGCAATGCTAGTCTGCCATCATGGTACACCCACACACCATCTGCTTCTCTTCGTTTGCAACCTTTTTTTGTCCAATTTTCCTTTTCACTTTCCTCCACCTGTTCCTGCAACTGTCTCACCTCCTCACATGTTTCAAAAACTGAAAATGACATAAGTTGACAGCTGATTCCACTAGTTTCCATTTTCCGATTTATAGACATATTGTTTCTAGCACAATATTGAGCAGCTTGGTCAGCGTAACGATTACCAGCTGTCACTGTGTCATTTCCTGACTGGTGAGCAGCACACATGACCATTGCTTGTTCTTTTGGCAATTGTATTGCTTCTAGTAATTCTTTCATACATTTTCCATTTCTAATAGGGGATCCTGAGGAAGTCATATATCCACTTTGCAACCACAATTGGCCAAAATCATGCACAAGCCTGTAACCATATTGGCTATCAGTAAATATGGTTACTCTCCAATTTTTCCCAAATGATCATGCTTTAATTTAAGCAATTAATTCGGCTACTTCTGCAGATTTTACTCCAGGTAAGCAAAATGCTTTACAACTCCAGTTAATTTGCATACAGCATAGGCTGCACTCAGTCCACCTTCCTCAGGCCTAAGACAGGAGCCATCCACGAATAATTTGTGCTCTCGTTCTTTCAGTGGTTCTCCTTGTATGTCTGGACGTGGTTTGATGCACATGTCAGTAACGTCTAAGCAGTCATGTGCTATTTCATCTTTAACTTCTTTGCATTTGGGATCTGGTAATAGAGTAGCTGGGTTCATCACAGTACATCTGATAACTGTCTCATTTTCTGCTCCTAGAATGGTCCTTTCATACTTAGTCATCCGACTAGGGTTAAGATGCTGTTTTTGAGTTCATGTTAACAAAATCTCTAATGAATGTGGAACATACACCTTTACTGGATGTCCCATCACAATTGACTCACTCTGTTCTATGCTCATACAAGCAGCAGCAAATGCTTTTAAGCAGCCTGGTAATGCTTAAGTCACAGGATCCAAAGTAGCTGAAAAATAGGTTACTGCACGTCGACTTAATTCATGTTTCTGTGTTAAGTCTGAGAGTGGACAACCTTTTCTCTCACAATAGAACAAGGCAAACTCTTTTGAATAATCTGGCATTCCTTGGGCTGTGGTTTCACATAAACAGCTTCGCAATTTCACAAAGGCTTCTACACTTTCATCATCCCAAACTATTGGATCTTTCGCTCTTTTCCGTGTCATTTGGATTAAAGGTTTCGCTAGTAAGGAGAACCCAGCAATCCACAGTCTACAGTATCCTACCAACCCCACATATATCCTTATCTCTCTCTGAGTTTGGGGTAGTTGCATTTGTCCAATTATTCTGATTCTCTTTGAGGTCACTTCCTCACTCCTCTTTCTATTTGATGTCCCAAATATTTAACTCCTTGTTTGCAAAATTGCAATATTCCTGGAGATAACTTGTGACCTCCGTCAACCAAATGATCTAACAATGTAATTGAATCAGCAACACAACCATCTCTGCATTTTGATGCCACAAGCAGGTCATCAATGTACTGCACTAAGACTGAATTTCGGGGCATAACTACCTTTTCTAGACACTTTTTTCAAAATCTGTTTAAAAATAGATGGACTTCCAGTATACCCTTGAGGAACACGATTCCATGCTAAAATACGATCCTCAAATTTAAAAGCAAAAATATACTGGCTATCAGCGTGTAAAGGAATCGAGAAATATGCTTGACACAAATCAATTACAGAGAACCAGCCAGTATTCCAAAGTATTTGATACCAAATCACTGCTGGATTTGGCACCACTGGACAACATGGTACTACAATTTTTGTGATTTTCCTCAAATCTTGCACTATCTTGTACTTCCCACCAGGCTTTTTGAGGCCTATTATAGGCGAGTTACAAGGACTGCTCATTATATCTATTCGAATGCTTAATCATTCGATTGATTTCAGAAGCTACTCCTGCTTTAACTTATGAGCTCATTTTGGATTGTCGGTGTTTGGATAAACTGCACCTTCTTTTACAGTTACTTTCACTAGGTCTACATTCACCATTAGGTCTATTTCTTTTCCAGTGAAATCCCATACTTCTGGATTTACTGTGGTCTTCAACTGTTCTGGTAAGTCATTTTCTGTAATTAATGAATACATTTAGTCAACTACAGTACCTTGCCTAGCTAGCATTATTTTATAAATCATGTCTTCGTCAGGGGTTTGGAAAGCAACACCATCTGGTGTGCAATAAATTGTGCAATTCATTTTGCACAGAAGGTCTCCACCTAACAAATTCACTGGACTTGAATCGCATACTACAAACTTATGCATATCTTCGAAGGTTCCAATTTGTACCTCCATAGGCTTTGTAACTGGTGTTCTGATCTGCTGGTTTGTAACTCCAACCACTTGAATTGAGTCTCCCGAGAGGGGTATGTTTGGGATGTCTGCTGTTTTCACAGTAGAATGGGTAGAAAAGTGATGTCATTTCCTTCCAGTTTCCCATCTACAAATGAACCTGACTGATCTACCGGTAAGGATGTGCCAAGAACGCACCCCCCCCCCTCAGGCACCATCATTGCTCATATACATATTCCTCAGAATTATTCTGCAAATAATATTGTGATACCACTAAATTTATCTTGCTGCTTCCTGGAAATCTGGCGTCCGCACTGAACTGTGCCTGATTCACAACATTTGGTATAGGGGCAGGTGGCAACTGATACTTCTGATTAACTACCTGCTGTGGTTGTTTCACAAATCCCTCATTCTGTGTCTGTGGATTTCAGTGTTGATTTGTGCATTATTATTCAGGATATTTTTACACCCGTTTTTCCAATGTCCAAGCTTTCATCATCCATGACAAGGAAACTTTTTCTTTGCATCCTCTCTGCTCATACAGACCTTTTCTTTACCATTACTTGCCATATTATCACTCTGACTCTGTTCCTTAGTCTGTCCAGTGGTTTGACCATCAAAATGTATTCCTTGCTGCTCTGCCAATTTCACTTGTGCCCACATCATCTTTTCTTTCAGTTTCTTATGCCTATCCTCAATGTCATCACCACAATACTTAGCATACTTTAATATCTCATCTATGGCCTTACTCGGTCAACACATTTTATGCTGTTGAATCATCTGACTAATCTCAGGTTTCAGCCCTGTAACAAATTGATACACAAAATGTCCCATACCCTTATTTCCAATACTCTTGAATCCACTATACTGCTTAAATACCTGCAATAGCATTTCCTAGGAGGCATGAAAAGACTCATTTAGTTCTTGAGTAGTTCTAACTATTTTTATAAAATCTGTTTCTTTTGGAGCTATCTTTCCTTTCAAAAATATAATTACTTGATATTTCTTTGTCATGTCGTTTGAGGGTGCTCCTGTTTTTGCATCTCTTGAAAACTCTTCACTAGGCCAATCAACTGTAATTTTACATTTCGTCCATAAATTTGCAGGCACCACTATATCAAATAAACCATCTAAATGTTTCAACAATACCTTTGAAACTTTCACAAACTTTTCAACTTGCATGTACCATTCAATTGGTTTCTCTTGCAACTTTGGGAACTCGTTTATAAATGATTAAGTATCCTGTTGAGTCCATGGAACATGTAAGTATCCTCAACCAGGTACCTCCATCATAGGACACAGTCTTTCTACTTTCCCTGTGTCTTTCATTAGATATGCAGTAGATGCTTCATTTGCCTCTGCTTCTTTCTTTTTCTTTTGCCATCTCACTCTCCACTTATCAATGTCTCACTATTTCTACAAGATATTCAGCAACTCTTTCATTTGCAACTTTCTTCCAGACACATTCATATTTTCCAAATCCTTGTCAGTAAACTCCACTCGGTACGGCTTCTGTAATACCTTTGATCTTCCTATACCTATTCCCTTTTCAGAAGATACTTCTCATGAAACAGTCTTGCATTTCTAGTCATGCTCCTACATACAAATAACAATTCTTCTTCATCGTTTGTGTTCAATCTCTCTATTCCCACATTTCCAGCAATTAATTCTTCCAATTCTACTTTTAATTTGTAAATATCTAATATTCTAGGAGGTGAACTCTGTTTTTCAATTCCTTGGGCCCATCTCTCTAGATCTTCTGGGGTTACTGATGTGAGACTCCTTTGAACTACTAGGTATTGCTCTTTTTGGGGTTTCACTCACATTGTCTCTTATCTGTAAATCCATTTATGAAAGTACTGAGTCACACTCACTGGCTTGGTCATCAGTTATTATGATTTCTTTTCTTGGATTATTTAAAGGAGTCGCTGCAACTTGTAGCTTTGGACAATTTACCTTGTCTCCACACAAAGGAATACCAGGACCTATAGTTACAGGTATTGTCAATGCTTCAGGATTTATATTTAATTGGGTACTTTTCTGTATTAATTCTTCTCTATTTTAATTCAAAGCTTCTTTTTCCTTATCATACAGTACTCTATTAACTGTTGGGTACTGTACAACTTGTGGAATCAATGGAGTCCCTAATACTGGGGCACTTGGGATAACTTTAATTAGTCCCTCTTGATATGGTGGAGGGTTTTTGTTCAAAATGTCCTCTAATAACTCATCCTCTGATTCTCCATACCCAGTTGAGCTCAAATGTTTTGATTTCTCTTTACACTTACTCCCTGTTTGTTCTTCCGCCATCAATACAGGATACAACCCTTCTGATACCATCATTCTTATCCACTGTTTTATTTGTTCTTCATGCGTCCCATTCATACCTCTGGTATAATATCCTGAAAATCTCCCTCTTCTACCCTTTTCTCTCTAAAATGACTCAGTCTCCCATTCTTCTAATGCCTTGTATTTAGTTAATCTTGGTTCTAACTCATACATACACATCCTCAAATTCTGTAAAATTCTTAAAGGTACCATGCTCTGGAAAAGCTAAAACACCATCATCCATATTCCATCCAGTTTTCCATCCATACACATGTAGGATAACCTTCCCCATCACCATAAATGAAGCAGGCATTTTAGCTGGTGGAATAGGAATTCCCTCCCTAGTCAAAACAGGTTTAATTTTGTTAAAGAAATTATTAATTTTCTGAATAAATGAGTTTTTCCTACCTTCACCATACATTTTTCTAGACACTCGATGAATAAAACAATAATCCGCAAAATCTCGATTTCTCCTGACAGGGCTTCTCGCTTGTAATCTGACCATTGTTAGCCCGTCCTTTAGAATGACATCAGTACTGCTCCTTTCTACTGACCTCTCCTTTACAATTTGTGTTTGTCACACACCCCTGTTTCAACCAATCCCAGCACGGCTCCCAGTGACCTCAGTGCAACTCTAGCAACTGACCCTCCCTTCACAAGGTAATGCGTAAACTTCTTTTTTCTGATTAAATCTATTAACAACAACATATAAACATTTGCTACTCTGTCTCTTCCACTAAATTCAAAGGATAGATTATTCCTTCAACTGCAAGTAAAACCTTCCGCTCACTCTTCTTTGAGTAAGACCTTCCGATTACTTTTCATACATTGAATGTAAAACTTTCTGTTTACCCTTCAATCAAGCTCAGAAGAACCTGCTACTCCTTCAATGTTACCGTTACTAGGTAATATAACACAAAGTTTCACCAATGACCTCTTCGCTACCATTCACTCTCACTTTTCACACAAAATAGTTCCTATTTCAACACTGCCAGCCCTACCTGTCTTTTCAGTGTTATTCCAACAGACAAGTAACCTCACTGCAGTGTGGTTTCTATTGCCACCCGCTATTCAATTTCCCCAGAGATTCTGGACAACATAAAACAAAGCACAACACAAACAAATACTCAAAAATCAATACGTATCACCAAACTAGTCAATAATAACCATAGCACTGCTACCAGTAAACTGATCCAGTGGGTTACCAGCAACAGGTAATCTAACACCACATACTCACCTGGGCCCATAAATTAATTCACAACATACTGGCAATAACTGCTGGTGTCATGTTTTGTAATTCTCTAGATTAGTTATCTTTAGTCCCTATCTAATCCTTCACTGATCAAAAGTTATTTCCTCTGGTCAATGGACCATTAGTTGGAACTAGTTGATGGTGAAATGACATAAGATTTCAATATACTCACACATTGAAAATGATCACTGAGTCAGGATGTCTTTTAAAGTTTTCTATTAGATTAAAATTCAAGTGAACAACTTACACAGTACAGAACAAATGCTGTCTCCCACAGGAAGGAAGATTCAGATAATCAATCAAGATACATGTATTTATCCTTTGCATGAAGGAGAGAGGATATAGTGAAAAGCACATAACCTTATGTCAGATATAGATATAATTACCAAGTATGGTGTGGAGACCAACTCCTAGGATTTGGAAAGGATCCCCCAGGCAAGGTCTGGTGAACTGAGACTTCAGGACAGGATTCAGGACAGGACAGATGACCTCTCTATCACCAACACTTGCGTAGCACCCCTCTCTGACACTCTCTTCCTCCTCAAGATTCTTCTGCAATTTTCTTCTAAATTAATTTTCTCAAAATAATTGGTTCAGCAATTCAGCATCTCTGTCTGGGACTTCTTTCTGCTCTCCGACAGCATACCGGTCGTTAGCTTCTCTGGTCTCTAGCTGATTAACTAACTAATGCTACCTCAATTATACCTTTCTGTATGCTTGTACCACCCATTAATGTTTCAAATGTATGAAACTCCTAACTCTGATTTGGTAGGCAAAGGGAGGTGATCATCACACCATGTCTAATTTCTAATATTTTCTTTCAATCCTTTGTTTGAAATCCCACCCCTTACGTTTTTTTATATCAGTCTTTATTCCCACCCTTATTCACAATGTAATTGTCACATATTAGAAGAAAAAAACTGTTGTTCTCATGCAGTTCAGTGGACTGTCATTCCGGTTCCCATGAAAGTAGCAACTTGCAGCCTTCGGACGATGTTCAATCAATCAATCAATCAATCAATCAAGCAAATTTGTAAAGCGCGCTACTTACCCGCTAGGGTCTCAAGGCGCTGGGAGGGAAGGGATCCGCTACTGCTTGAATAGCCAGGTCTTGAGTTGTTTCCTGAAGGAGAGATGGTCCTGGGTCAGTCGTAGGTGGATGGGGAGGGCGTTCCATGTCTTGGCCGCCAGGTAGGAGAAGGATCTTCCTCCGGCGGTGGCTCTGCGCATGCGTGGGATGGTGGCGAGGGCCAGGCTGGTCGAGCGGAGCTGGCGGGTGGGTGTGTAGAATGTGAGGCGATTGTTGAGGTACTTGGGCCTAAGTCGTGGAGAGCCTTGTGTGCGTGGGTGAGGAGTCTGAACGTGATTCTCTTGCTGACGGGAGGCCAGTGCAGGTCTCTCAGGTGGGCAGAGATGTGGCTGTGGCGGGGGATGTCTAGGATGAGTCGTGCGAAGGCGTTCTGTATGTGCTGGAGTCTTCTCTGGAGTTTGGCTGTGGTTACCGCATAGAGGGTGTTCCTGCAGTCCAGTCGGCTGGTGACGAGGGCCTGGGTGACCGTCTTCCTAGTTTCAGTGGGGATCCATCGGAAGATATTTCGGGGCATGCGCAGGGTGTTGAAGCAGGATGACGAGACAGCATTGACTTGTTTGGTCATCGTGAGAGAGGAGTCCAGGATGAAGCCCAGGTTGCGTGCGTGGTCTGTTCGCTTGAGGGCGGTGCCCAGGGCAGGGGGCCACCAGGAGTCGTCCCATGCAGATGGGGATGATCCTAGGATGAGGACTTCCGTCTTGTCTGAGTTCAGTTTCAGGCGGCTGGTCTTCATCCACTCTGCGACGTCTTTCAATCCTTCCTAGAGGCTGGCTCTGGCGGTGGTGGGGTCGATGGTGAGGGAGAGAATCAGTTGGGTGTCATCTGCGTAGAAAATGATGTTAAGGTTGTCTTGGCATTCAATGGCTGCGAGGGGGCTCATGTAGACATTGAAGAGGGTGGGGCATCGCGTCTTTCAGTTTGGGTTCACTGCACACGGTAAAACGAGAGGTAACAGACCATAGTTCAAGACTCATGGTCCATTACAAGCACTATGTTAAAATCAAAAATAAATGATTTCACTGTATACCACCTATCTAATCTCATTTGCTTAATATTAATCTTCCCACCTTAGCATCCCGGAGCGTCTTTGCAGCCTGTTCGGACCAATCTTCCCTCTGCTCTCCCATGAGAGCAGCGTGGGGATTGCAGGTAGTCCATGTGGCCCCAGCGTTTGACGAGGCTGAGCATGACGCGGGAGGAGGGTGGCAGCTTAAGGTGAGTGATTTAAAAAAAAGTTATAAGCCCAGCACCCCTCTTCCCATGCTCCCCATGCCCTCTCTACCCACCGCACCACCTTTTTATTGTGGTGCCCGCCACTGACTCAAAACACTCATGCACCTACTCAGAGATGCATTCAGATACTCTCATATCCACTCAGGGACCCACTCACGCACCCAGTCAGAGATCATTTAGACCCTTACCTACCCTTACCTACCCACTCAGGGACCTACTCGGACACTCATGCATCTACCAAAAGATCCTCTCATGCACTCTCACAGCCACTCACAGACCTAATCAGATACTCCTGCACCCACTCAGACATTCTAATACCCACTCAGAGACTCACTCAGACATTCACACACCCACCCACAAACCCACTCATGAACCCAATCATAGACTCACTCAGACACTTACACACCCACTCATAGACCTACTCACTACACTTATAAGATTACTCACACACCCACTCACAAACACATACATGCACTCAGAGACACACTCACAAAACCATTACACACCCTCTCATAGACCCATACAGCAAATCAAACACACACTCACACACTCTGTAACCACTCACACTCGTGTGACACCATATACAGCAACACAAATGCCCATCCTCTAAGGTTACAGATTACAATTACAAAGATAAAACAAAAAACCTGAGAAATTCAGTAAAACAATTAAAGTTCACAGGGATGTTGTAGTCAATAAATAACATTAAAATTCCTTAGAAATTCACAGAAAAAAACAATGGTTACAAGGATGTTATAGTTAGGAAAATAATTCAAAAACATAGAAATTCACGGAAATAACAAAGGTTACAGGGACTATATAGTTAGGAAATAACATTAAAATACCTTAGAAATTCACTAAAAATAACAAAGGCTACAGGGATGATCTACTTAGAATTTATTTTTTTAAACATAGAAGTTCACTGAAAAATACCAAGGTTACAGTGTCCCTATAGTTAGGCTCAGATTTCACATGCACAACGTAATTGAAATTCAGCAGTTTTAGTTACCTGAGTGAGCTATATCTGATGCCCTGCAATGCACTGCTTATGACTTCACTTATTACATTACTCAAGACATGGTCAGTGACATCACTTATGACATCACTGATGAATTCTCTGATGATATCACTGATTACATCATCAACAGAACAACTCACACACCCACATAACCACTGAGACACCCACTCATACACTCACATGCCCACTCACACATCCACTCACATCCCCACAACTACTCACACACCCACTTAAAGATCCATACAATCACTCACACACTGCCTTACAGACCCAGACAACCACTCAAATACCCACTCACAGCTCATACCTTTCACACACCAACACAGCTACTCACATACCAACTAACATACCCATACAACCGTTTGCACATCCATACACTCACTCATGTAACGGAATAACCACTCATACACCCATACAACCACTGACACAACTACTCACACATCCATACAACCACTCACACAGCCACTCACATGCCCAGAAAACCACTCACATACCCATTCACAGAACAACACAGCCACTCACATACCCAGTGGCAGATCTATACAACCACTCACACACCAACACACAGATCCATACAGTATCACTCATTAGTAGTACAGAAATAATAGTAATTTCACTTATACTGTATCTCAGTATTTATCTTTAAGTCTCTGAAATGTTGACAAAACACATCCATGTAACATTCTTTTTCAGTGAATATGAATATGTATAAAGATAGATAGATAGATAGATAGATAGATAGATA
Organism: Lissotriton vulgaris; assembly: GCF_964263255.1. Taxonomy (NCBI): domain Eukaryota; kingdom Metazoa; phylum Chordata; class Amphibia; order Caudata; family Salamandridae; genus Lissotriton; species Lissotriton vulgaris. Next base: position 43,135 of record NW_028252701.1, on the reverse strand, counting down.
GATAGATAGATAGATAGATAGATAGATAGATAGATAGATAGATTTACATGAAAATCCGAAGATTTTTGCTTACACCAGATCAGTAAATGAGAAGGTGACTTGTACTCATTTCGCCGTGAATAATTTATAAGAGCGAGCTACCCCTGTCTGCAGTTATACTGAGATGAAATGTGATGATGATAACTTAAAAAAATCATTGATCAAACATTTTGTTAAACTGAGCCTCAGTTTTAAAGCAGTGTATTACACCTGCTTTAGCAGATCATATTCCACTTAATGCATCCTTTTGATTATGTATAATTTAAAAAAAGAAGAAGCTGGAAAAGTTTTTGATACAACAAGATGACACTATACCCATCTTGAGAGAGATGCCTTCTGCTTGTTCCTCGTTTCAATAAGAATAAGATTGATGACAATGTACTACAGGACTAGGTGGTAGGTTGTGGAACAACTTATGAGGGATAATATATTGTTGAGCCAGTTTAGGTATTTTATTGAATACTTATTTCCAGCTTGTCTATTTCCCATGAGTGTTGATAGAGGTGAAAATATAATTGTAACCCAAATTAATTAACGACTGATCCCTGGGATAAAACCCAGTACGATGATCCTTTTCCAATATAATCAGTCGAGATCTGTAAACTTGTCAGGAATCACAAAATTAGCTTGTCAACAATGGAAATACATCATTTTTTAGATACTTATGGCAAAAATGGTCTCCGAAGATGGCATTTGCCCATGACAGTCAAGTTACCGCTCTAGCGGTTTAATGCAGGATCTTGAGAACAGCAGTGTAGTGTGAAGTGCACGTGCGGACTCACTAGCGACACACTTCACTTAAGATTATCCACAGAGTAGGGACTTTTCTCTATGTGTGCCAGGACTCTGACCAATCGTGGGCGGGTAAGTCCACTCCGTGGGTGCAGTTTGCGGAATAATGTAACTCCACGTTCTGCTGGCGAGTACGGAGTTAGGCATTAAACTTTAACTCCTCTGCGTAGGGGAGTTGACCCCCATTCCCACCCCATTTTGTTTGCTTTGGTAGTGAAATGGGTGGCAGGAAAGAGACAGGTCAGATTCAAACTGGGTAAACTGCATTGTGCATCTGTAAGCGCCATTTTACACATGCTGATGGGCCATGGAAGCACAACCAATCTCAAAGTCTCCCTTCCTATTAGGAGTGAGCTTTCTTATTGTGTCCTATAGCAACTTCACCAGCCAATCACAGCGCAGCCTTCTTGTGCTACTCTAACTAAGAAAATAGCCTCTAAAAATGTACCTAAAATGGTATTTGGAAGAAGAGCATTCTGAGACTAAATAATCTACCAAAGAAACAGGCCATGTAGAACAAGCAGCGCTTGCACATACCAAATGAATGGTAGCCGCACACATGGCACATCCCGAGAGATGCACACAAAGTATGCGGTGGCATAGGATTTGGATGTCACTGGTAAAGGCAGTGGATGCTGATTTTGTGTGTCTTTGGCGGCAGCAGACTCTAAGGGCAAAAGAAGAAAGGCAGGAAAAGGGGTAGAGAGAGCAGAGGATAGAGCCTCTCCACTAAATGCAGCCTGGACAAGATCCTATCCGCTGTGGCCTCTTCTACTTTTCCGGGTAAGAGGAGATCGGCGACAACAACCTCAATACTTGATTAGCTGCACTGCAGACAGAGGGCAGAGAACTGTGGTGCAGATTTCTGTTGGAGCTGGAGGCTTGAGGCACCCTATATAGAGGTAGGGGTCGAGTGGACCGCTGAAAACTTTATTTATGTTTTTATAGTGTTGTCTGCAACTAAGGTGTGATTGTGAATGAAATGATTGTTAAAAATAAGGCGGACTGAAACGCCGCAGAATTCCATGGAGTTTTTGTGCAACTCTGCGGAATTCAGCGTAGAGCAACTCCGTAAACTCTGCCCACCCTTATCTCAGACTAATGTTTCTGGAGTAGCCTTTGTTGCGCATGTTCGGCAGATTAGTATTAGGCACTCCTTCGTTAGGTTGTTGGTTATCATAGTCGTGGTAGAATACCAAGTCCAAAGAAAGAAAAGTAGGCAGCAGCAAAACTAACTCGAAGTGTTCCTCTAAGGAGGTTAGGTTGCTATTTAAATCATTCCCTGCAGCATCAAAAAAAGAATATCTTCCTGAGATAACGTTCAGCTAGAATTCAGCAGACAGAGTAAGATAAGACACTTACCTGAAAATCTATTGAAGACACAATCGTTATCGCAGCCTCGGTCACGCAAAGTATTTTCTAAAAGATAAAAGATAAAGGTGCACATGCTTCAAAATAGAAAATAGCGATTCTTTAAATTGCAACTTTTAAAGAATTGCAATTAAAGAATCGCAATTGCCTATGCATGTAGGAATCACAAAAAAAATTGTGATTCCTACACATTCCTTAATTACGACTCACAAATTGCGAGTCGCAATTAAGGATTTGATTCCCATACATTCCTATGGGACTAGAGGCCCATAGGAATGAATAGGAATTGCATGCGCAATTTGCGAGTACCCAATAGGCACTCGCAAATTGCACATGCAATTCAGCGGTGCAAGGGTGCCAAAAGGACACCATGTTGTATCTCTGAAATTACAATGTATGCACATGTTGTGCACACATATGCCCAAAGGGCATGTGTATGTGTAACATGGGACTTTGAAAAATGCACTTCAGTTGATTTTTCACAGAAATCGCAAAGTACCATCAACTTTAGATTGAAATTTTGATTCATATTTGCGAAATCGCAAAATGTTTTTGTTTAATGCATTGCATTTAAGGAATCACATTTCGTGATTCCTTAAATGCAATCGCAATTTAACACCATCGCTGTGCTGAGCTATCAGTAAATCCCATTGTTCTTGACAAGCTCAGCTCGTCATCAGCACAGCTCAACCGTGCCTCATGACGAGCTGAGCTCGTCATGAGCATCGACGGGGTTAAGTTATAGCAAATTTTGCGATTCCTTACATTGCGATTTTTGCATTTGGGATGATGCATCCCAAATGAAAAAATACCGGTTGCAAAGTGGCAGATACTGCGAATCTGCCCGTTTGCGACCTGTTTTTATATGGCTGCATGTGGCCCAAAAAGAGTAGTCACAATCTTATATACTATCTGAGAACAGATCAGTCATGGTAATATTTACATAAGGCTCCTCTAAAACTTTCCTATCAACAAGGATGTAGACTCAACCAATGGTTATGTTGCTCAGTATAAGAATTAAAGGCAATTAACTACAAATATATATGTTTATACATCTCTTCATGCAGAAAAGATCCTATCATCCTAAAATAATAGAAGAGAAGCAAAAGTCTCACTCTAAGTAGTATGCAAGTAATATTGTAGAGCATATTGCACAAAAAGATGTTCAGACAAAATACAAAAAAAAAAATACCGTCAGACAGAAATATTGAGTATGAAATATTGTCACAAAAATTTACGGCCACATGCATCAATGTTGCCGTTTGCGAATCCTTAATTGCGAAAATTAAGGAATCGCAATTAAGAATTTGCAAACGGCAATGCATCAAAATTTCGCAAATATGTATGTATATTTTTGCGATTTCTTATTTTTCCTTAATTGCGATTCTCAATTTGCGAATAACAATTAAGGAATCCCATTCCCATTGATTCCTTTGGGCCAAGAGGCCCATAGGAATCAATGGGAAGGCATTCACAGTTTGTGATTTTCATTTTGCGAATCCCAAATTGAAAATGCAATTTCAAGGGTGCAGGGGGGTCCAAAGAACCCCTCCCTGCACCCCTGAAATTAAACTTAAGTGCAATTTACACACAAAAATGTCCCAAGGACATGTGTGTGTGTAAAATGCAACTTTCAAAAATGCAATTTTGTGCATGCTTGTAAGTTTTCGGTAAATTAGCATGAAATCCAACTTCATGCTAATTTACTTCTTCCAAATTGTGAATTCGCAATTTTGAAATGATCATGCATTGCATTTAAGAAATCTCAAATTGCGATTTCTTAAATGCAATCGCAATTTTAGAAATCGCAACATAATTGCGATTTCTAAATTTGGGAAAATAGCAAAAAAGCTTAATGCATCCCAAATCAATGAATTGCATTCGCAAACGGCTGAATTTTGCGATTCGGAGCGTTTGCGAATGCAATTCAGTTTGATGCATGTGGGCATTAGTGTGCAAGAAAATCCTTTTATTGTAATTATATTAATCTCTGTAGTTACTAATTATATGTATTATACATTGTAATAAATATTAAATGTATTTAATAAAAAAATAAATGTATTATATTTACATAACTGTATATTTTTTTGTTTAGTATGTTTTTGTAATTATTTCTTTTCAAGTTGATTAGTCTTTTTCTAATGTTGCACTGACTGGAGTGGGAATAGTTTCTTTTATCCCTCTGCAATTCAACACTTAGTTTACTTTTGCACTGATTGGAGTGGGAATATTACATTTTACTTGTCCGCTATCCAATACTTTCTCTACTGTTGCACTGACTGGAGTTATAACAAGAAACAATGGTTCCTGTGGACTAGTATCTATATATTAATATACTAGTGAGCAATCGCAATAAAGGGGTTATGTTGATGTCACAGAAAGAGGTGCCAGACACACCGAAGATTTCGTTATATACATATGTTTGTAATATTCTCACAATATAAATCAACTATAATATACAAAAAAGCATTTGTGAAGAACTGTCCCAAGTGTAGCATGAACCTAACAATTAAGTGACAAATTGTCTCACTCCAAACCCAATGTAGGAAAGCTAGAATTGCCCTTGGTAATGCTATCAGGGGTGGGGAAATGGATACTGTCCGTACAGCAAGACATGAATATAAACAAGCTATCCATAAAGCCAAGTGCCTATGGGATGAGCTTAGATGGCAGTACCTTAAAAAAACTAGCTTGCAGAATAATACCAAATTATTTTGGAATATTATTAAGTGGGGCAAAGGGGGACAACCAGATCAGCCCCAAAATTATGTCTCTCAAGAAGGATGGGTTAATTATTTTAGGCCCCAATGTGCGCGTAACCCTTTAGAGGATCAAATGGAAGATGTTAGTTTTGTTTTTTATACAGATGAGGACTTTAATGTTAAAGATGTTTCATTAGCTCTTAGTGCAGTGGCTGGAGGTAGAGCGCCGGGACCCGATGGTGTCCCTGCGGACATGTTCCTCCACGACAAAACACGATGGGGTAGATACATTTTGCTGATGGCAAATGCAACGGCCCAGGGTGCCCTGATCCTGGCTTCCTGGAAAGGGACCAAGATAATTCCAGTATACAAAAAAAGAGATAAAACTCAACCGGGGAACTATAGACCTATCAGCCTGATAGACACAATCCAAAAAGTAGTTGGTAGGATGATCCTGAACAAAATTTTAGATTGGATTGAGGAGAACAGTATATTGTCCCCCTTCCAAACGAGTTTTCATAAATATACTAGCACCATTGATCAAGTCTTTCGTTTTATCCTTTAATATTGGAAAACGTTGACATTGGGCAAGGGCAGCCTTTATGCTGCCTTTGTTGACCTACGGACAGCTTTTGACCTTGTTCCCCGTTTCCTGCTATGGGTGAATTTGAGGGAGCTAGGCCTTTCTGATGAGATTTTAACTTTGGTAAGGAGGCTGCATGCTAGAATCCGATGGGGGGGCAGGGTAGGGTCACTACCCAGTTCCCGGTTGAACGAGGTGTACGGCAAGGCTGTGCCATGGCACCAATGTTATTTTCTCTGTATATTAATGGAATAGTGGACTGTTTGTTGCCAGTGAACACAGATGCCCCTTCTCTAGCTGGTGTAAAATTCAGATTTTAATGTTTGCGGATGTCACATTAATTATCTCCAAGACTCCTAGTGGCCTCCATCGAGCTTTATTAATCTTCAAAGATTTCTGTGCTGCTCGAGGCCTGGAAGTTAATATGGCAAAAATGAAACTCATGGCTTTTAATCTGCATCGAAGTTTTAAAGGGAACGTTTTTATGAATAAACAACCACTTGAACTGGTCAGGGTTATTACCTATTTGGGCATTCACCTAGAGAAGAACCTTAAGTGGGACTGTCATATAGATGTAGCTGCTCTGAAACATCGACAACTCACAAGAGCTTTAAGTCTGGAGCACAAAAGGTCGCTAACAAAACCGATTAAACCAGTCCTCTAAGTTTATGAATCAAAAGCAGTTAGCTTCGCGCTCTATGGCGCTGAATTATGGGGGTTTGAGAAAGAAGCTTCCTTAACTCTTTCTGAAAATAAGTTCCTCCGCAACATTATTAATCTCCTACAAAGCACTCCCTTGAAGCCGCTTAGATATGATATGGGTAGAAAAGCCATCACAGATGCCGCCAAGCTGCACCCGATTTTATATTGGCATAGGTTGTGGACGACACCTGAACTCTCATCATATGCTGCTGGTTTTCTTGATGTAATCAAATCTGAATGCTTCCACAAAATCCGCTGGTTCAGAGGTGTTAGAAATAGCCTGGTTGACTTGGGCATGAAAATGTTATGGGAGAACCCAATATAAGCCTATTTTCCCTGTAAAGATATCTTAAAAGAGAAGTATTGGGAGTGGGTTGCTCATAATGCCTGGAGTAATATAGATTCATCTACTATGGCGGGAATTTTTTTAGAAACAAAATTTACCCCCAGATTTGAATCCTACTGGGATATTATCACACAGCCGAGAGATAGGAAGCTGTACTTCCAGCTTAGGGCAGGTTCACTACCTCTAAAGTCCCTTAAGTCCTGGTGGACCCCCACAAGTGATAATATCTGTCCTGCCTGTGGGAGTCACAGTGAAACAGCCACCCACCTGCTCTGCGCCTGTCCCGCCTATGCAATCCGTAGGCGAGTCTGGCTGACGCCAATGTGCAAACTACTTGGTACAAATAGGAGCGCTGAAGCTGAAAGGCCTATGTGCACTAGTACTTTGCAATTCATTACAATAGCGGTAGCCAAATACCTAGGATGGGCTTGGGTAATTAGGCTGAACCTAAATTCTGGTTAATTTTTTCGGGGAGCAATAATGTTAGCTTCCATAGTCTGGCCATTGAATGTGATTGATTATTTTAATAAATTGCTTTTATTGCTGTAATGTATCTTTTTAATGTAAAGGAAATTGTATATATGACATTTCTTATCTCTTCCATTGCTCTATGATCCAAGTTTTTACCTAAAGATTTTCAACTATTTATAATCCAGCCAAGGAATTTTTGTAACTGTATATATTTAAATGTTGTTTGTTAAGTGCTTTTATGAGTATACCTCGAATAAAGCTACTTTGGATTGGATTGGAAAAGTAAATTTTAACCCCTCTTCAATCTAACACTTTCCCTACTGTTGCACTAACCGAGGTGGGAATAGTAAATTTTACCACTGTGCTATCCAACACTTTCCCTACTGTTGTACTGCATGGAGTGTGAATAGTAAATTTTACCCCTGCGCGATCACAGCCCGATCCTTATTCCTGAAGATGAGGTGCCTGTTGTGGTAACCCAGAGAGAACAACATGAGTATCAATAGGGATTTATGCGCTTGCAAAAATCGAATGGGAAGTGAGGCACAAACCTGTGTTTGTTGGTAGTTTTATCCAGAATTGTGTGATGTAATGCAGTGGATGGAGTTTGAATTCCACTATTATGCAGCTTTAGTTCTTGGACTTGTGTGGACAGCTGTTATTGTCCTTTTGACTATTTTATTGGACTTTTGAGAACAGTGAGTGATTTGTCAATTCATAAGGCATAAAGTTCAAAAGAGGTACCTCAGTTAGAATTGTTGAATCATTGAATTTGTCTGCTGAGGTGAGGTGTACAGTGAGACGATATAAATCCTACCAAGATAGGGACTTAACATTTCTATTGTGCAAGTGTATTAAATGAGCTCATGGTTGTTAATTCCTTAGAGCATAGGAGTGAGCACATGTATATCATTTGAGACTAGTTTAGGGTCACAGCTGTGACTTCTGCCTTGCTCCTTGCTACTTCTGGCACTTACTTTGCGACCGCTGGCCTCAAAGGAAGAAACTTTTTTGCCTGCTCAGAGGTCAGGGATTGCAAAGGAAGTGTAAGGAGTAGCAGGGATGCAACATTTAACTAGCCTCAAATGACATCAATGAGTGAGCACGCAGAGTACTGTAGTGCTCAACCTGTAGGTTGAGAGTCTGCTGTGTAAAAGTGGATAGTATTCTCGGTTTGTAGAAATTTATGTTTATAAGAAGCGGACAAACGTTAAATCTAAAGGAAATAATTCATTATGTATACTGGTGCTTACATCATAAGATGCAGAGGAGGCATTGACTGACCAACTCTGAAGCTGCACTGAGATAGGGTGAACTTTGATAGAGGAAAAAATTCAGGAGAACCTTGCAGTATACAGGTATTTGTGTCATAGGTGCCACAGGGATTGGCTGGCAAACACTGAAGCAGCACTTCCATAGGTTGAATTTTGACAGAGATGCATTGGCGGGCAGATTGTAAATTCAGTAGTATGAAAGGTGCAGAGCAAGAATATTGATGGTGAAATGTCGACAAGCATAAATATCGAGGTAAGAATGTCGTCTGTTTTAAATATCATGTAATTAATATCGATGTTAGAAATATCGATTTGTTAGTTGTGTCAAAATATTGAGAGTGTGAAATATTGATGTAATAAATATAGTTGCAAAAAATATCAATGTAAATTATATTGATATAAATGTTTATTAAGGGAATTTTATTTAGCTGTTTAATAGTTAGTTTATGTTATATTTTATACATTTTTAATGTTTTATTGGAAAACATAAATGTGAAAATATTTTTTTTATAATTTCTATATTAATTTTTAGGAGCGGGATGTTTATTTTATACGGGATAAGGGTGGGTAGTAGTTTGAAAATGTTAATTTATTTTATTTTTTTATTTAAAAATTTGTAAATATTTTATGAGTGGGTTGTTGGGTTTACAGGTGATAAGGGTGGGTAGTAATTTAAAAATGTTGTTTAAAATTTATTAAATTGTTTACATTTGTATATTTTTTAGGAGAGGGATTGTGGTTGTATAGGGGATAAAGGTGAGTAATAATTTAAAAATGTTGTGTAAAATTTATCAGAATAATTTAAAATTAGAAAAATGAAAATTTGAATGTAGAAATTCAAAATTTCAAATTTCTAATTTTAAGAACGTATGTATTTTAATTTAAAATGACCATGCTAAATTAAAAAAAAGAAATCAAATTTGTTAAATTTGTTTAATAGTTAAAATATTTTACATTTAAATATAAAATAAAATAATTTGGCAACATTTTAATAATGAATTACTAACTTATTTGAAAATGTACACGTTTAATCATTAAATATATAAAAATAAAATGTTCTTATATAAGAAAATATATTAATCTAAAGTTTCAACATATTTATATTAAAAAGTTTGTGTAAAGTTATATAAATATTTTATTTTTATAATATTTATATTATATTTTGATAAAATTAAAAAATATTATTTGTTATAATTTATTTAATGATTAATAACATAGTTTAATGTAATTAATTCAAATATTTGTCAACTTGAATTAAAAAGATTATAGATATTTTTATTTTTGTTGTTTCATTTTATTTGTTTACTATTTAAATGTATAAAGACAATTTGTATTAATTTATTATATGTACTTTGAATGATATATATTTTTAAATACTGTAAATGAAATAGTGTGTATTAAATATTTTTTGGTTATAGTCTATATGGATTTGGAGCAAGAATAGTGGTCTGGGCCATTGCCACTTTCTCTCACCCATGCGCTTTATAAATCCCTTTATTATTATTATTATTATTATTATTATTATTATTATAATAGTAAATTATTATGGTTTAAAATCCAACACTTTCCCTGAGTTTTCTTGGATTTGGAGTTAAAATAGTAAATTATTATTGTTTACTAACTAGCACTTTCCCTGAGTTATATTGAATTTGGAGTTAGAATAGTAAATTAATTTGGTTAATATCTAGCATTTTCCCTGAGTTTTATTGGACTTGGAGTTAGAATAGTAAATTATGACATTTGAAATATTTTTCAGTTTATTACAATATTGAAAAAAATACACAGTGCTATGTTTTTTTCATATTTTATTAGGATATTGTAAGATATATTTAGACATGTTCAAGCAATTATATTTTATAACATTGATGTACAAATGCTTTTTTTTAACATTTTACTATTTATTTGTTATACATTTATAATAGTAAAGTAACAGTATAATTTTTTCAAGAATATACAGTATTTTTTGTATTGTTTAATATTTTTAAATGAAAAAATGTCTACGTTTTTCATGAACTTTTATTAAATTTTTATATCATGATGTATACAAGTGCAGTAGTTGTACTATATATACATTGTACATTTTTTCACATTATTGGCCCTATTAGTATGGCGGGCGGACTTTGTCCACCTGCCATACCCTCGGGAACCCGGACCGTCCCAATAGCATGCACCCGCCACACTGGTGGGTGCATAGAGCATCTGCAACATTGCGGCGGGTGGTGCAGAGAGCACCACCCGCCGCAATGCCACAGAGCCAGGTTGTGCGTTTCAATGCACAACGTGACAGGCAATGCGCGGAGCCTGTCAAGTTGTTATTGGAAAGCAGGGGGGTACCATAGGTACCCCCATGTGCACCCCCCACCCTCTCAGAGTCCCGCAATGGGCCCCCTAAGCAGACTCTGCATGCCTTTTGTTCAAGGCCACATTATAATATGGCCCACCCTATTAAACCCTGTTTCGCCTGGTCGACATGTTGACGGTGCGGAAAAACGGCGGGCGGTCTTTCCGTCCGCCACGGAACCCCCAGCCATTGTAATGTGGCAGGGGGTCTTTTCTGCAGAGATGGCGGGCGGATCGCACCCACCGGGCCCGTGGTGACTTTTGCCGGCCCGGCAGGGGCGACCCCCCCACCATCCTAATGGGGCCCTATGTTTTAATATATAGCTTATTACATTTTATTTTTTTTAAATAAAATTTTGTATGTTAAATAATTTACAATTTTTGGGCATTTTGGAAAAGTATACATAATTACTTTTTTTAACATTTGTATAATATTAGTAAATAAAGAGTTAATCTAATAAACATATATTTTAATATACAATAATTATTATAATATACATATTTAAACATAACATAAATAATGTATATTTTACAATATTAATATGTTTATTTTAAACATTTAAAGAAAATTATAACATGTTTTTATACATTTTTAAAGCATTTTTTACTTTTTTCCTATGGGGAGTTAGTCCTATTTTTGCTTTAATCACAGCACCATTTTTTTTCCCTTTGTTCACATTTTAGACTACCTCCTTCGTTGTTTGGGTCATTTTGAAGATGGAACCTCGCAGTTGGCACCTGCTTCATCTACTTTCCTGTACGTTTAGTTTTAATTATTTTTAAGTTAGTTTTAAGGTAGTATTTAGTTAGTGGTAGTGTTAATGTGTTAGTTTAACTGATTTTGGAAGGTTACATGTTATTTACGTCGGTTAGTGATTTTGTCATTTATTTACTCTCTAATGGTATTGTAATGCGATGTTTTTTTAATTTACTGTTTTACTATGTGTGTTTATAATTATTATATTTTGTTATTTTGATATGTGGGCTTATCATTTGTTATGGGTGGGTGTTGTTTGATTTTATTTACTGGTTTGGGCTTTGATGAACAGATGGATTTGTCCATGCATTTTTTTTTTAAATAATGGAAATTGTTGTTGCTTGTTTTAGAACTAGTTGCTATACATTTCCTTTTTTATCGGGATTTTGGAGTGTTTTTTAAAGTTAAATATGCTCGGGTTTTCATGGCTTCGTTATCAAGATGAGTGCTATGTTGAATTTTTTTCTACAGTTGTATTTTCGATTTTTTTCTTTTTTTTCGTTACTATTTGGATTGGTTTTCCCTTGGATTGTTTTTTAATTCATCTATTTCGAGGATATTCTACAGCTACAAAACCATAAGTTGTTTTTAACATATTTTAGTGAGGCAATGTTTATTTGTGAATTTTATTTTTTTTGTTAGTTATATTATGTCATATGATTTTGAGATATATAGGAAATTTCATGACATCATTTTACTAATATAAAAATTTTAATAATTTGTTAGTGTTTTTATATATGTTTTTACTGTTTGCTATTTGGATTAAATTAAAGAATAGATTTTTCTATTAGGTCTATGTATTCTTGACCTTGGATACTTGGATACATTCTTGTTTTTTGTTGGAGGTATTCGTACATATTAATTGTTTGTTTACTCAGTTTTGGTCCTATTTTTGTTATAGATTGTACTATTCTGAGTTCTTGGTAACGTTGTTCTTGTTTTATTGATTGTATAAGTTGTGTAGTGTTGGATGTCCTCTCCCTATTGTGGCCTGGAAGGCATCATGCCATCCTTCTACAGCGTTTTTAGTTTTTGCTTTTTTTGCAATAGTGCTAGCGTAGACATTCCACCAGGGAATTTGAAATTTTAGTTCTCTACAGTGACCTGAACAATGCAACCTTTGCACCCAGGTGTTAATGTTAATTGATACTAGTATAGCGCACTACCCACCCGCAAGGGTCTTAAGGCGCTTGTACGAATACCGCTGTGGAACCCATCCTGGCTTTCCCTGTGAGGCGTCAACTCCTGGGCACCCCCAAGGTGGAGGCCAGGCATCCTTAGCGTTGTGGAGGCCGTTGTGGAGATTAAGCAAGCTATTGCCCAGAGCTGCAGGGTGGGACTCCATGATTGGAAAAGGCACCAAGGCGAGAATTATCAGGTCCCTGGAATTTTGACCCCAAGACTCGCTGAGGTGGGGAATTGAACCCTGGTCCTGGGCTAGACCTCTGCATCAGGGTCTGCCGCTCCAATCATTGAGCCACACTTCTCCAACAAGGGAGTTAATTATTTTTCATTAATTCAGTAGAAAGGACTTTCAATTAATAAAACATATTAATTTGCCACTACTGTTGTAAGTATGTATTCTAGTGCAATTAATTTTTTAATTTGGCATGCAAAGTTGCTTTTAGTAGAGTAGTCAATACTTAAGGTAGATTTTTGGCGGTGTCCCTACATACTTTGATTATAGTGGTAGTAACATCCATGTATTGCAGTATGTGGGTATATTTTTAGAATAGCTTGTATCTTAGCGTGTTCAAAATCTATTATGATCCTTTGGGGATAATAATTATCAGTTAATTCTTTTATTGATGTTAATAGTTCTATATAGGTGGGATTATTTTTATTTAACAGCAATGCATACATGAAGGGAATATTGGTTTCTTGAAATTCACCATGAATGGTGTAAAGTTGATAAAATGGTTTTGGGCACACTTTCAAAGTTCCGTCCATCATCCATGCTTTACAATTTTTACATTTTTGCAAGTTGTTATTAGGAGAATTCTTTTATCATTGCTTTGGTTGTCATACATCAAGAACTTGTCTTCTTTGTGGGTAATAGTATATTCTGGTAATATTTTAATCTCTTGAAACGTTTGGGGGTGGGTGGAGTTGGATTAGCTATTGATCGTTTCAGGTTGGGGATGGAGGGCAATTGTTCTGTGACATGTTCCGGTACGTTTGTCAACACATTTTCAAAATTTCGGTGCTTGACTTTTGGGAGCCTGTGCTTACTTCTCAAATTGTTTCTAAGGCTTCACTTACTTCTACTTCTGAAACATTGGGTGGATGATTGTGCTCTCTCACATTTACTTTGTTGTTATATATAGTTGTAGCTCAACCATAACATGCAGTTGAATAGTATTTGCTACATTTCCATTGTGTTTTGTTATCTTTTACCTTTTCTTGGGTGTAGGTATAACCCATGTAGCTGAGCATTCATTTACCTTTTTGTGAAGTAATAAAGGTTGCTCCTTCAGGCATTCCTAGGGTATATCTGTGAAGACATATATATCTATGTGTTGAGTAAATATGCTATGGTTATATATACATTTGTCTGTTTGATTAGTAATTAAAAACATACTTCATTATTGTTCTTTCTGTTTTGTTGATGGCTTTATTTGTTGTTATTATAGTTTCACTGTTGTAATTTCTATAGATGGGGTAGAAAATTGTTTTTGTTAATTATATTGTATATTTTATTTAGTTTGTTTGTTTTACAAATTTTTTTAAAGTGAAAGTATACTTACTTTTTGTAGTAGATGAATTTAATTTGGTAGATGTTCTTTGGTAGATGCAGTTTGTTGAAGCTGTGATGAAAAATGTATACCATAGTTTCGTGTTTATATTTTTAAGCTTGTAAAAGTATTAGACAATGTTAATTTATTTCTCGATAAACTTTGCTTTTTTAATAGCTTGTGATTTTTTTCATGGATACATATATAAGGTAGTCAATAACATTTGGTTTTTCTAGTTTTTTGCAGTTGTTGATAGGAGGTTTAGTTTTAATTCAAAGAGGAGAACATTTATATAATTTAGGGAGTTAAGTTAAGGATGTTGAGGACTTTATATTACTTATAAAATGCTTATTCTTACCTGTTTTGTTGTATAATCTAGTATAGCAGTTTTTGTAGATCTTCTTTTTCTCTCTCTCTCTTCCGTAAAGTAACAGTCTTCCTCTGTGTTTGGCCAAAAAACTGTAATTTTCTTTAAATTAGGTAATTGTTTTTATAGTGATTAGTTAAGTAGTTCTAAATTTTAATTGGTTTGTGGTCTTTTTGTTTAAAATTATTGGTTGAGATACAGTTTTTGAACTTGGTAACAGTTACTTTTTAATTAGGCAATTTTATTTGTTGTTTGTTAGTTGTTTAGAATATACTTTTTGGTGTAGATATTGAAAAATTTGAGATAATAATTTCATTTAATAATTCACAAAGTTGTTGTATATGAAATGTATATGTTAATAAATATGTGTTAGTGAGTATATATATGAATTTTTGTGAATGTATATATTTATTTGCGTTTTTATAATTGATTTATATTTATTTTAAATATATACTAAATTTATATATGTTGGTATAATACATTTTTAAGTGTTTTACTGTATTAAATTATTAGATAGTTGAAACTAGTGTTTATTTTTGTATAAGTTATAAGTAGATTTGTAAGTCAATATTAGTGTCATCAATATTTTTGTAGTGTTTTGTTTTATTAGATATGTTTGTGGTCAATGTATTTGTTCACGATATTTATTAAGACGATAATTGCATATTGATATTTGTGTTAAAACTTGTTTATGTATAGGATGATGATATTTTTGTATACAATATTTTCAAGTCAATGTTTTTGTTCGTCTGTGTTTTTGTGATCGATATTTTAACAGTGAACCGTATGAAGAGTGTGTGAAATTGGGACGAGAAACAACTGAAAACACTGACAATATGGGAAATCACTTTTCAAAAAAGCAAAAAGAGGCCAATCAGGAAGAGAAATTCCGACCTGAAAGGCACACCAGTTAGGCAAATGGCAGCAAAGGGAGGGTTACAGATGTACGTTTGGTTTAGACAGTGCATGAATATAGAGCTACAAACAGAGAGTTATGATTCTCATTGAGTGGTACTTTCCACATACAGAGAATAGAGAATTTGAGAAGGAGAACGTACAGTTTGAGACCTCAGCTTCCACCAACACACTTTGAGGCCCCAAATCTTTTGGAACAGGTCACATGAAAAGAAAAGAAAGGAATTTGCAAGAAAAGTACATGACAAGGATTATTAGTGGACACGCTTGCAGGGTGTTGAAAGGCAGAAGAGATGCTGCAGAGAGGAAGCGATTGAGATGATAGAAGCTTACCCGTTGATAGTGAGCAAAGACACAGAGAAGGAAAAGCCTACTGATTTAGAGAAACCGAAGGACAAGTCAATCATTTTGAGGGAGAAGGATGTCTTCATAGGCAAACTCCTTAGGATAAGTCTGACCCCATATAATGCAGCACCACAGACTAGAGCTCAGGCAGCTACAGAGAATGAAGCATCCAACGTGAGATTTCTGGAAGATTATGCTCCCCTGAGTTACAACAAGACTACTGCTTCTGACCTCAACACCTACTGAGTTGGTAAAATCACAATCACCAGGTTACCCAAGTATATCACATTTAAACCTGCAGCAGGGAGAATCCTCATGACCTCCGGTCGGTGGAGGTAACACGATTGGTTGGACTTCACAAAACACCTCGCAAGGTAAAAAAACAGACTGCTTAGAGACTCAGGGTCCTATGAGGATGGCGGTCAGAAAACCACCCCGGCCACCATGGAAGTGGGAAACACCCACCCGCTGGGACCATGGAAAACCCGGCGGCCAAATTAGGATCACCCACCAAAAAAGACTGACTGCAGCAGAACCAGGCCAAGAAAAACTGTCTGTAGGGTGCGGGGAGGTTCAAAATTCGACTGCGGTGGATGTAAACACAGCGGAAAATTAACAACCAGCTGTAAGCATAGTGGAGACACTGCATGGGAATTTAGGATATCCCCGATGGTCCCGCGGTACGTTCCGCTGTTTACGACCGCCACGTCGCACACTGGAGTGAATGGCAGAACCCACAGAAGAGCTGCATCAAAGCCACTTCTGCGGATGACCCGTGAAAAACATGGCGTACGATGCAAAAATCCCCACTATAAGGCCAAAGATTGCACAAAGCAAACTACCCATACCCTCCCAATACACAAAAAACACATCCCAATGGCACAAACACATGCCAAAATTAAAAATACAATTCCTAGGAGAACACACACAACACACCTGACAGGAACACCACATTTGGACACACTCATATAGCTGAGTAAAAAAACAGCACTTTCATTGACCGCAATCCTTAGCAACACTCCAGAAGAGAAGGGCATCCACCGGGTCTGAGAGGAGAGGCAAAAGAATACAGCACACACGCATCACCACCACCACCATCATACCTGTAACACTAACCCCCTAACACATAACACACCATACACACCACCCACACACCCACCACGCACACCCCGGCACCCAGAAACACTTTACACACCACACACCACGGCAAACCACAAAATGCCCAAATCCACAGAGAGTGAGTGGACAGTCATGGTAAATAAGATAGTCAAAGTGGAACCACAACTGTTTGGTAGCCTGGTCCAACAGACAGCGTTAGCCACAAGGACACAAATATGGGCAAGTATAGTCCAAAGGGAAAATGCAGTAGAGACCACCCTGCGATCTAAAAAGGAGATCATGAAGCAGTGGCAGGATCTGAAGAGGGTTGTCAAAGAGAAGAGAGGCAAGAACTGGGAGCTGGCTAATAGGACTGATGGTGGCCCACCCATACCACCAAAAACATTCACACCATGGGAGGAGAAGGTGCTTGTAGACATATCAAGAGAGAGAGAGTGGACTAGATAGCTAGTCTGTGTCCCCTGTGGGTTTTTATATGTATCATCAAAGAAGACTCGCTCAATATGACTTTTATGTTGGGACTCTGACTGGTTTTGTCAGTGGGCACCTTGTTGGTGTGTTCATGAAGCCCCCACCCACCAACCTAGTTGGTGGCATGCTTCATCATCGGGCCTACCCAGTAAAACCTAATGTGTCCCGGGTGTGCTGCGACACCTGATTACAGCAGAGCTGGTATATATACTGAGAGTACAGTGTAGGGTGCGTAGTGAAGTGATAGTTAAAACGGCTTGGCGGGGGTCCCAGTACCCGAGGATAAATTACACTTTAATTATGGGCTGCCGTCAGCGGTTAAAATTAAGGCTTGGGGATGTTAAGGTGGTGAGTTACGACCTCCTACATCCATACGTGGGTCGACATGTTTCAGCAAGTGCCGTAAAAATATTCTGGGTTTCCCCAGGACCTAAATAAAATGGTGATAGTGCAAACTAAAAAAGTTGGTTTGTGTAATAAAGACTATGTGTTACACTCGCTAAGGCGTTTTTCTAGGCGTGAGAGGGGGATTCCCTTCTCAAGCATACCTGAACACACAACATAAAGGACATTGACAAAACATATAAGTAAAAGAGAGTCACTTTAGCATATATTGCAAAGTCATACACAACCTGAATGCCGGGTCTATAGTGCATGGTGGGTAGACTATAGTCGGCTAAGGTGTAATGGTACTGGTGGTACCATTAGGGTGAGAATCGCACTCTAATAAGGCGTGGTGTGACTAAAACACGGATATCACACATAGGTAGTACATAGTGTGATTAGGCATAAGCAATGTGTTCTTACACTGGGTTTTAGCTGTCAGTGCTTTCAGGAGAGTAGTGTCAAGGGGATGACCCTATTGGGAGAAAAGAGGATGGCCACTGGGGTTAGAAGACCTGTATGGGAGGAAAAAACGCTTACCCATGGTCGCGGTGATCGTCATACTCCCAGCTTTACTGGACAGAGCCTGCCGGGCACCTGTTGTGCCGTCTTCGCATTCCGGTGAAATGCACTTGGTTTCGCGGCTCGTTTTTATATGCCTCTAAATGAGCAAACTGGTTTCACCTGTGTCGGGAGAGTAAGGGTGGAAAGAATCGCCGGGCGTGTGGAGCGTCCGGTGCGCATGTGCGCTGTATGTCGCTTTCAGGGTTTATGGCGCATGCGCGGTTAGTGCAGAAAGCCGCGCATGCCTGGGAAGATTAATGTTGGGCATGCGCAGTAACGTAAACAGTCCTTCTCAAATGGTCTGTGATGACCGGATGTTTGGGCATGATTTAGCATTTTAGTAATTCTTACTGGGTGTGATGTTGAGCGTTCAATTATAGGCCCGTATCTACATGGAAAAGTATGCGTTGGAGCGCACGAAGGTGCCAGAGCGCTGCTGTATTGATATATACACGCAAGATGTTCTAAATTAGTTATAAAGACAAGGTGTGCTAGGGGCAGTAGGTTGGGAATGTTAGAGCACATTTATGAGCACAATATGTAGGTGTGCAACTAAGTGGCAAGTTAACACATGAGTAGCGTGGCGTCAGGCTAATTGGCAGCGCCATATGAGCGCTAGGGGGCACATAGGTGAGCACAATTGTGAGTGCTCAGTTGAGGGCGCTCTGTGGGTGGTGCACATATTCGGGGTTCTGAATCCATCAAGAGCATGTTATAGAGTTCCAGGGGATCGCATCGTTCAGGCCCTCAGTTGCTGTAGAGAGGCGGTAAATCCAACCCTGCTCCTTTCTAAGCAGTTTTTTTAAATTGTCTATTGCACTTTCGGGGATTTGCTCAATTATGGTCCACATGAAGTCATTTGGGGTGTGACAGTGGGTGATGAAGTGGATAGTGAGTTTGCTAATGTTTTTTTTGCACCTGATCGTGCTTCTGTGTTCTGTTATCCTCGTTCATACTTTTC
Source organism: Lissotriton vulgaris (assembly GCF_964263255.1). Classification (NCBI taxonomy): domain Eukaryota; kingdom Metazoa; phylum Chordata; class Amphibia; order Caudata; family Salamandridae; genus Lissotriton; species Lissotriton vulgaris. Next base: position 23,897 of record NW_028252701.1, on the reverse strand, counting down.
GTGTGGTCATACCAATGTAGCAGTGACCGCAGGTACAGGTCAGTAGGTATATTAAGTTGTGTGAGTTGCAGTTAGTGTGGCTGCGTTAAGTCCACACCTTGTTGGGTTCCAAATCTAGAGTTTTTGAGTGTGTGGTCAGGTGACACACACTGCAGTCGTTTTTTTTTGTTTGTTTTATTATTTAGGTCCTGAGGAAAGCCAGAATATTCTTAAGGCACTGGCTGAAACATGTCGACCCACGTATGGATGTAGGAGGTCGTAACTCACCACCTTAACATCCCCAAGCCTTAATTGTAACCGCTGCAGCGGCCCAGTTATTAAAGTGTAATTTACCCTCAGGTACTGGGACCCCCGCCAAGCCGTTTTAACTGTCACTTCACTACGCACCCTCCACTGCACTCTCAGTATATATACCAGCTCCGCTGTAATCAGGCATTGCAGCACACCCGGGACACATTAGGTGTTACTGGGTGGGCCCGATGATGAAGCATGCCACCAACTAGGTTGGTGGGTGAGGGCTTCATGAACACACCAACAATGTGCCCACTGACAAAACCAGTCAGAGTCCCAACATAAAAGTCATATTGAGCTAGTCTTCTTTGATGATACAGGAGAAGGTGCTTGCCATACTGCATCCAGAGAGTCTCACAGGAGTAGCCGGGGGAGTTGTGGCTGGTAAGAACAAACAAATGACTACCACCACACTGATATATACTGTCTTGCTCAACTACAAAGCCACACCACCTAGGACAAATCACATTCATCTGCACCACACACTCCCAAAAACATATCTCACAGTGCCAACATTCACACACTCCCATTCACCCCAAACGTAGTCAGCAACATCACCATGGGGGCATGTTTTCAGGCAGCCAGCAATACGGCTCCCATCGGGCACCCTTGTCCTACAGCATCAGCAAGCTGGAGCCCTCCCCCACCCAAACCTGAAACATGTGTCAGCCACTTGATTACCCAAATCAAACTCACAGCTCAGTAGCCATCTTCCCAGGGAGGGCTGTTTGGGGGTGGGTGGCCTGCCATATAACTCCCAACAGTCCCCTTGTCCCACGCCGGTGCAGGATGTTTCATTTGCCTAACCCAGAAGCACTTAGAAGCCATTGCAGTACACCAAACAAACTTACAGGTGGGTAGCCATCTTCACTGAGAGGGCTGTCTGGGGGAGGAGGCCTGTGCCTCAACTCCCACCATGCCTCCTGTCCCACACCACAGCATGATGGAGCAGTCACTCCCCCCCAGAAGGATGTGGCATTCATTGCACTGTGCACCTTCACCTAACAGGTAGGTAGCCATCTTCCCAGGGAGGGCAGTCGGGGGGTGGGAGGCCTGCAATATAACTCCCAACAGTCCCATTTGTCCCAAGTCCCCCTTGCCCTACCCCTGAGCAGGATGGAGTACCCTAAGGATGGGCGGAAAATCCGTTTCGCTCGCGGATTTTGCGGATTTTCCGTAAATTCGCAATCCGCGAGATTTGCGAATCTCCCGCAAAATCCGCAAATCCGCGAGCAGCGGATTTTGCTCGCACTGTTCGCGTGAGTTCGCGGCTTCCCAGTACAACTTCGCGCCCCGCGAATAAGTGCAAAATTGCAGAAATACGATCTTAGCAAAACTGAAACTACTTACCAGGTTCAAAAGTTCAGGCTCATCATTAGTAGCCATTTCCTGTAGTGCTTCCTGAGGGGCCCCTCCAGAGTTCAGTTGCCAGTTGCAACTATTATGTGACCCTGCTCTGAACCTCAGAATAGTTACACATATGCCACAAAGGTCCTGAATTACAGCTAAGGGAGACAAGCAGGAGCCAGGCTGGAAGTTCAAATCCATTAATCAGCCCCTAATTCATTATTGTCAGTTGGGGCAGGGCAGGTGTTGTAACTAATTTTGCAACAATGAAAGCACTTAGCAAGTGCAAAAGATCACTAATCAGGAAGCACTAAGGAAGCAGGTGCCAGCTAAAAAAATATTCTGTGACACATTAATCAGCCCCAAATTAATTCAGGTCACTTGAGGCAGGGAAGGTGTGCTTGCGTTGCCACAATAATGTACACTGACTGGACAACCAGAGGGTGCTGTGATGAAACAGAGGGTGGCATGGGTGGGCCAGAGGGTGGCATGAGTAGTCAGAGAGTGGCAGTGGTGACAGAGAGTGGCAGTGATGAAGAAGAGTGTCCCAAACAGGCTGGACACGTAGAAACAACAAGTTCGCGAAACTTGCGACCCGACAGGTAAGTTCGCAATTTGCGACATTGTACAAAACCCTCGAGGAACTGGCAGAAACCCGCGCAACACACAAAAAAAAAAATCTGCAAATTCGCGAGAATTCGCGGATTTTGCGGATTGCGAGTTCGCAAATCCGCAAAATTCGCGAACGTGAGATTCTCAAAATTCGCCCATGCCTAGAGTACCCTCCCCTACCCAGAAGCACTTGGAAGCCATTGCAGTACTCCAAACAAACTTACAGGTGGGTAGTCATCTTCACTGGGAGGGCTGTCTGTGGGGGGAGGCCTGTACTGCAACTCCCACCATGCCTCCTGCCCCACACACCAGCATGATGGAGCAGTCACTTCTACCCAGAAGCAAGTGGCATTCATTTCATTGTTCCCCTTCACCTAACAGGTAGGTAGCCATCTTCCCAGGGCGGGCTGTCTGGGGGTCTGAGGTCTGCAATACAACTCCGAATAGACTCCTGTGTCCCACTCCTGAGCTGGATGGAGTACTTTCCAACCCAGAAGCATTTGGAAGCCATTGCAGTACACCAAACAAACTTACAGGTGGGTAGTCATCTTCACTGGGAGGGCTGTCTGTCTGAGGGGGAGGCCTGTACTACAACTCCCACCATGCCTCCTGTCCCACACCCCAGCATTATGGAGCAGTCACTCCCATCCAGAAGCATGTGGTATTCATTGAATTGTTCACCTTCACCTAACAGGTAGGTATCCATCTTCCCAGGGAGGGCTGTCTGGGGTGGGAGGCCTGCAATACAACTCCCAATAGTCCCCCTTGTCCCACCCCTGAGCAGGATGGAGCACTCCACCCACCCAGAAGTACTTGGAAGCCATTGCAGTACACCAAACAAACTTATAGGTGGGTAGTCATCTTCACTGAGAGGGCTATCTGTGGGGGGAGGCCTGTACTACAACTCCCACCATGCCTCCTGTCCCACACCCCAGCATGATGGAGCAGTCACTTCCACCTAGAAGCAAGTGGCATTCATTGCCTTGTTCCCCTTCACCTAACAGGTAGATAGCCATCCTCCTAGGGAGGGCTGTCTGGGATGGGAGGCCTGCAATACAACTCCCAATAGTCCCCCTTGTCCTACCACTGAGCAGGATGGATCATTCCACCCACCCAGAAGTACTTGGAAGCCATTGCAGTACACCAAACAAACTTACAGGTTGGTAGTCATCTTCACTGGGAGGGCTATCTGTGGGGGGAGGCCTGTACTACAACTCCCACCATGCCTCCTGTCCCACACCCCAGTATGATGGAGCAGTCACTTCCACCCAGAAGCAAGTGGCATTCATTGCATTGTTCCCCTTCACCTAACAGGTAGATAGCCATCCTCCTAGGGAGGGCTGTCTGGGGTGGGAGGCCTGCAATACAACTCCCAATAGTCCCCCTTGTCCTACCCCTGAGCTGGATGGAGCACTCTCCCACCCAGAAGCACTTGGAAGCCATCGCAGTATACCAAACAAACTTACAGGTGGGTAGTCATCTTCACTGGGAGGGCTGTCTGAGGGGGGAGGCCTGTACTACAACTCCCATCATGCCTCCTATCTCACACCCCAGCATTATGGAGCAGTCACTCCCACCCAGAAGCATGTGGCATGCATTGTATTGTTCACCTTCACCTAACAGGTAGGTAGCCATATTCCCAGGGAGGACGGTCTATGGGTGGAAGGCCTGCAATACAACTTCCAACAGTCCCCGTGTCCTAAGTCCCCCTTGTCCTACCCCTGAGCAGGTTGGAACACTCCCTCTAACCAGAAGCACTTGGATGCCATTGCAGTACACCAAACAAACTTATAGGTGGGTAGTCATCTCCACAGGGAGGGCTGTTTGTTGGGGAGGCCTGTACTACAACTCCCACCATGCCTCATCTCCCACACCCCAGCATGATGGAGCAGTCACTTCCACCCAGAAGCAAGTGGCATTCATTGCATTGTTCCCCTTCACCTAACTGGTAGGTAGCCATCTTCCCAGGGAGGGCTGTCTGAGGGGGAGGCCTGTACTACAACTCCCACCATGCCTCCTGTCCCGCACCCCAGCATGATGGAACAGTCACGCCCACCCAGAAGCCTGTGGCATTCATTGCATCGCTTACCTGCACCTAACAGGTAGATAGCCATATTCCCAGGGAGGGCTGTCTGGGGGTGGGAGACCTGCAATATAACTCCCAACAGTCCCCCTTGTCCTAAGTCCCCCTTGTCCTACCCCTGAGCAGGATGGAGCACTCCCCCTACCCAGAAGCACTTGGAAGCCATTGCAGTACACCAGACAAACTTACAGGTAGGTAGTCATCTTCACTGGGAGGGCTGTCTGTGGGGGGAGGCCTGTACTACAACTCCCACCATGCCTCCTGTCCCACACCCCAGCATGATGGAGCAGTCACTCCCACCCAGAAGCATGTGGCATTCATTGCATTGTTTACCTTCACCTAACAGGAAGGTAACCATCTTCCCAGGGAGGGCTGTCTGAGGGGGAGGCCTGTACTACAACTCCCACCATGCCTCCTGTCTCACACCACAGCATGATGGAGCAGTCACTCCCACCCAGAAGCCTGTGGCATTCATTGCATTGCTTACCTGCACCTAACAGGTAGATAGCCATATTCCGCGGGAGGGCTGTCTGGTGGTGGGAGACCTGCAATATAACTCCCAACAGTCCCCCTTGTCCTAAGTCCCCCTTGTCCTACCCCTGAGCAGGATGGAGCAATCCCCCTACCCAGAAGCACTTGGAAGCCATTGCAGTACACCAGACAAACTTACAGGTAGGTAGTCATCTTCACTGGGAGGGCTGTCTGTGGGGGTAGGCCTGTACTACAACTCCCACCATGCTTCCTGTCCCACATCCCAGCAGGATGGAGCAGTCACTCCCACCCAGAAGCATGTGGCATTCATTGCATTGTTTACCTTCACCTATCAGGTAGGTAGCCATCTTCCTAGGGAGGGCCTACTGTGGGTGGGAGACCTGCAATACAACTCCCAACAGTCCCCCTTGTCCCACCCCTGAGCAGGATGAGCAATCCACCCACCCAGAAGCACTTGGAAGCCATTGCATTACACCAAAAAAACTTACAGGTGGGTAGCCATCTTCACTGAGCAGGCTGTCTGGTGGAGGAGGCCTGTACCACAACTCCCACCATGCCTCCTGTCTCACACCCCAGCATGATGAAGCAGTCACTCCAACCCAGAAGGATGTGGCATTCATTGCATTGTTCGCCTTCACCTAACAGGTAGGTAGCCATCTTCCCAGGGAGGGCTGTCTGCAGGTGGGAGGCCTGCAATACAACTCCCAACAGCCCCCCTTGTCCTACCCCTGAGCAAGATGGAGCACTTCATCACCCAGAAGCACTTGGAAGCCATTGCAGTACACCAAACAAACTTACAGGTAGGTAGACATCTTCCCAGGGAGGGGCGTCTAGGGGTGGGAGGCCTGCAATACAACTCCCAACAGCCCCCCTTGTCCCACCCCTGAGCAGGATGGAGCACTTCCCCACCCAGAAGCACTTGGAAGCCATTGCAGTACACCAAACAAACTAACAGGTAGATAGCAATCTTCCCAGGGAGGGCTGTTTGGGGGTGGGAGGCCTGAAATACAACTCCTAACAGTCCCCTTTGTCCCACCCCGGAGCAAGATGTAGCACTCCCCCCACCCAGAAGCACTTGGGAGCCATTGCAGTACACCAAACAAACTTACAGGTAAGTAGCCATCTTCACTGGAAGCCATTGCAGTAAACCCAACTAACAGGTAGGTAGCCATCTTACCAGGGAGGGCCGTCTGATGGTGGGAGACCAGTACCTTTACTTCCACCATGTACACTTGTCCCCAGTATAGCAAGATGGAGCTCTCCATACCACACAGATGCATGTGGTATGTAATTGGCCACCTCAAGTTATTTACTACATAGGTAGACATAACATACTGCCTCATGACACCACTAAGCAAAATGTAATCGTCCTCCATGCACACACAGATGTGCCACGACACAAAGTCAAATGTGAGCACAAAAACATTAAGTAGTCAGTACGTGCAACCACACATTTTCACAAAAGTAATGGCGCCATATGACAACACCAGACCTCCCATTGCACAAATATGCACACCGACTCCCCCTTGCCATGCACATTGTAGACACAGATAAGCAAAGAAAACTGTCACAGCTGCCAAAGTGTGACACACCAATGCACATGTACAAGTAAAACTGGGCACACTCATGCACAGCACTCAGATTACTGCATCGCCATGGGGCCCAACCAACGGGGACCATTTCAAAACTGAGAAAGCATGTGTGGTGTTAGAAATCAAGATATGCTCATGACAGGACAAAGAAATGCAGGAGAATACAATGGCTAGTCCATGGCTAGATGTGACGTATGCCAGGTCAGACAAATCAACAAAGGGTCAACAATAAAACACATGTTGTGCTGGGACCCTACATGGCAAAAGGTACCTGTGAACATGAATTTAGCAAGAGTTGCATGGAATGCATTGATACCTCACACCATGGACTAGTAATGCATGTACCACTACATCATGTCAGGAGGCATAGTAGTACACATAGCAAACTGTGTGATGACCATTCAAATACGTAATGTACAAACAATGGATGACACACAGCAAACACAAAGCTTGCGGAGTGCACCACAATGACCATTTTCCATCTGATCCAGAGCTGCCCAAGAACTTACTGCAGAGAACAACACCAGCAACCTGCTGAGCCAGACCCCCGGTACATGGACTCTCAGATAGAGACTCCCAGGATTCTTAGGATGATGAACTTGAGGCCGGCCCATCTGGTGTGCAAGGGAGCTACAGATTCCAGGACCCCATCCTCCCCACCAACACATCTGCTACAACACCAAATGCACGGCAGATCCATGCTGTTACGACCTGTGCGACCACCGCCACCACCACCACCATCACCACCACCACAAGTGCCACCTGCAACACCCACCGTCACAGAGGATGACCACCCCAGACCACCAACTGAGGACGGCAGGGAGAGTGTGCGGGGACCCAGATTGGCGAGGCGACAGGTCTGTGGAAGCAGGGTAGGTGGGAGGGTCAGGGTCACCCCAAGACACCAGGAGGCTGGGACTGAATCACAGGACCACATCACGAGAGTCCTTGGGGTATATCAACAGGCCCAGGGACAAAGTGGCCGGTCGGACGACCTGTTACGTGAGCTCATCCTGCTGATGAGGTCCATGGACACCCGCATTGGACAACTGGTGGACCTCATGGACCAGCAAGTGGCGTTACTGAGGGACAGGCCTGTGCCACAACCAACACCTCCACCTCGCTCTGGTGGGCGCAGGATGACAGTTCACCATCCTCTGCTGAGCCCACAGAGAGGGGTGAGTTCTCAGACGCCACAGCAGGGCCCACCCCTGCCAAGCGACCAAGGGGCCAACCGAAGAAGAGCCTGGGGGCAAAGCACCTGCCACACGCCGGTCACGGAGCCAGCCTTAATGGCAACCCTCTTCCCCACTGCATTGACTATTTGGACTGTCCATCCCCACACTGCCTTGTGAATGGAATCTGTCTGTTGGACTGCGTCACCACATCAATGTGGTAACTACTCTTTCATCTAATTTAGCATGACTGTCAACTCACTGCTCCACCACCACTTCAAGGTAAATGTACACTCCCTCACATGTCAACTTTGGAAATAAAATACCTTACACACGTTTTTTGTGTCACCTCTGCCTTTAGTGATACATATTAAAGGCTCACAAGGAGTCCAATGGTTTTAGATTTGCAACATTGAGCTCACCACAAAACACGGTCAGACCACATGATTAATCAGACCACATGTAGAAAAATACACATTTTTATTTCTTTTTTGTGTATACTTCCGTAGTGCATAAGCAATTAGATAACAATCAAATTGGTAACAAATCACATTCATCAAAACTCCATATTGGCCCCACATCACCCTCTCAACATTCATCCAACATGATCCCTTCTCTTCTCTTACAAATCCTCACACATTCAAACAGCTAGTTACACAAAACACAGTTCATACACCATCCTCCTCACCAATTCCCAGAGTGATACACTGAAGGAACCCCGAAGGCTCCTTCTCTTCTACATCCAACTAATTAATAAATAATTAAACATAATTAAATTACTTCCCACCCTATTCCCCTATAAACCCACAACCCGCTATAAAACACATTTATCAATTAATCAATTAATTAAATTTATTTCCAATTAATTAAAATTAATTAGCAATTAATGAAAATTAATTTATAACTCCTACTAATTAATAATTAATTAAACATAATTAAATTACTTCCCACCCTATTCCCCTATAAACCCACAACCCGCTACAGAACATATTTATCAATTAATTAAAATTAATTTCCAATTAATTTAAATTAATTAGCAATTAATTAAAATTAATTTATAACTCCTACTAATTAATAATTAATTAAACATAATTAAATTACTTCCCACCCTATTCCCCTATAAACCCACAACCCGCTACAAAACATATTTATCAATTAATCAATTAATTACAATTAATTTCCAATTAATTAAAATTAATTAGCAATTAATGAAAATTAATTTATAACTCATACTAATTAATAATTGTTTAAACATAATAAAATTACTTCCCACCCTATTCCCCTATAAACCCACTACCCGCTCCGGTACTAAAACATATAATTTGCTTATAAATAAATGTATTATTATATAAAAATAATACACTTATAATATTATTTATTTTAAATACTTAAGTAACACATATAACACATACATAATAAAAAACAAAAAAATCATACAAATATCGATATTAGTGTCATCGAAATTAGTGACATCGATATACATGCTATCGATATTACTAACTTCCATATAAATAATTTCGATATTACTTACCTTAGGGTCGATATTCTGTCCAACGATATTCTTGACATCGATATTCTATACCTTTGAAATTTCTAACACAATATTTTGGTAGGTCGATATTTGCAACTCGATATTTTGACTGTGCACCTTCCAGAATATGTGTTCATTTGCCTGTGGTGGCACAAGACCGACATATGTGCAATTATTGGCACTAACAACATGGGGTATTTTCCCAGGGTGATAGAAGTCTCCCTTCACAGCTGGCAATTCAGTACCCCTTGGAAAATGAATATATCTGTCCTTGTATATCATCATGGCAGACAGAACATCACGCAGCACCATGCTGAACATCCGTTGGGACATCCCACCAGTGCTGGCCACTTTCTCCTGCAACAATCCAGTGGCAAAAAAATAGAGGGCTGCCATCACTTTATAAGTTGGGGTGAAAGCTGTTGGATATGTCCGGCGAGGCTGCAGGTGGAGCTTCAACATATCACAAAGTGTTTTCAGGGTGGCTCTATCAAGACGGAATTTTTGTATGATCGCCACATCCTCCATGCCCTCCAGCACTGTCAAGTGATGAAGCAGATTTGGCCTCCTCCTAGTTGAGATGAAAGCGGACACATGTCAATGCAATACATCAGGAGATGTGCATAGCATAGCATGTTCTGGATGACACAGGGAAAACAAATACTGACTCAATAATTGAGTGACACACCACCTTACATGTGTGGACGTTTGAGCTACACAAAGGGCACGCCTCTCTAACTACAATACACAAGTACCTCAAACATCACATAGGTCCATGTGTAGGTTCATTGTGATATGGTCACATTTCACATGTGCATGCCTGGGAGCATGGTATCCAGCAACTGTGTAACAAATCAACACCACTGGCTCACACTTGGCTGCTGTACCTGTCACACCTTAATGCATCATCTCAACCTGGCACACATCCACAACACAATGACCATAGTTGGCGCAGAACTGACAATTGTGTGTATGAGCAGACAAAAGAGGCCACGCAAGTGACTACATCATACAGTGAGACGAGCATTCTTGTGACTATCACTGCAATTCAACACATTGACATGTATACACATTGGAGAATCCTCGACAACACTGTCCTGCGTCACTGACCATCAAATCTATATGTGACATGTGAGGGAGTACATGCCAATCTAGCACACACATACACAAACATGGCATGGGCAGTGACCAGTGGAGTCAATGGAACATTGGCATCATGTGCACAAAGATATGCCATTGACCATGTAGCCAGTGTGCACTGTTGATGTGTGCCAGATTGCCATTGTATTGCACCCAATTAGTGGTAGCTACCGCCTGGCCCCGGCGGTGTGTCACCAACACCCCCCATTCACACAAGGGATGTAGTCATAGCCAAATACACATGCCCAAATGGCAGTTGGCATGCTCCGCTATCCAAATCATGGTCGCTACTGCTTGGGCCCGGCGGTGTGTGACCAGGACCCCCGTTCACACATGTGTGGTAGTTATAGCCACATACACATGCCCAAATGGCGGTTGACATGCTCCGCTACCAACATCGTGGTAGCTACCGCCTGGCCCCAGCGGTGGGTCACTGCCATGGAGCATGCCCTCGAGACAAGGGGAACGATGATTGCGATGGCATGATGGAATTTTGAAAATCACGGTACTGTGCTCCGCCACCGCAGAGGCTGTCAGGATGCTTTTGAAAGATGCACCATTGCGGTAGCGCACACCGGGCCACTGCTGTTTGTCACTGCCATGGAGCATGCCCTAGAGACAATGGGAACGATGATTGCGGTGGCATGATGCAATTTCAAAAATCGTGGTAGGCATGCTCTGCCACCACGGAGGTGGCCATTGGATGCTTTTGAAAGAAGCAGACCTGGAGCACCAATTGCTGCAGCTTGGTACCTTTGAAACAACCCCAGGGGGCTACATATGTATTGGAGAGTGCCTCACATTTCCACTGCTCCCAAAGCCTGCTGCAAGAGACCGCTGACCTGCTGCTGCTGCCTCCAGGGACTGCTGCCAGAGACCCCTCATCTGCTGCTGCCTCCAGGGACTGCTGTCTGAGATCTCTTACCTGCTGCTGCCTCCAGGGATTGCTGCCTGAGACCCCTCATCTGCTGCCGCCTCCAGGGACTGCTACCAGAGACCCCTCATCTCTTGCTGCCTCCAGGGACTGCTGCCTTAGACCCCTCATCTGCTGCTGCCTCCAGGGGCTGCTGCCTAAGACCCCTGACCTGCTGCTGCTGCCTCCAGGGACTGCTGCCTGAGACCCTCATCTGCTGCTCCCTCCAGGGACTGCTGCCTGAGACCCGCATCTGCTGCTGCCTCCGGGGACTGCTGCCTGAGACCCCTCAACACCAAATTCCACTGCAGTTGCTCCATGTCCACAGTGATGGCAAGGACAGATAAGATCTGTGCCAGTCCATTCACAAGCAAGGAGCTGGAGGTCCTGGTGGATGAAGTGCTCACACAGTACCTAAGGCTGTATGGTGCCCCAAATGTTGTGGTAAGTCCTCAGAAGTGGAGGTGCAGCGTGGGGGGGCACACATGTAGTTGGACTGATGCATTATGTGCCTGAGGGTGTGGGGTTGTGTCATGCACTGACAAACCTGCTGTCTCCAGGGGGAAGGTGTGTGTCCCAATGTCACAGGTTTTCCTGCCTGCCGTTGCAGGTATGAGTGGATTGTGTTGCATTGTCAGCCAACCAGTGACACAGTAGGTTGGTCATGCAGAAGTCAGAACAGTGATTGTTTGACTGAATGGCTGTGTGTGCCCCTGTTGTCCTTCTCAGTGTGAGCCCAGATGGTCAGCACAGTGACCGCCCACAAAGACAAGGACATATCACTTCACTTACAGTGTATTTCCTAATTTTTTTCTCAATGCACTCCAGCTATGCACCATCTGAGCCCTGTAGATTGCACACTATCGGCTTGTGTTGAGGAATTTCGGTTTGTGAGTCCATGTCCCTCAATGCGACACCCATGACAAAGTTATCGATTCACAGGGCAGGGACATTGAGTGCTGCGAAGTCTTGGACACAGTGAGTCCACCCCCAGACATGGGTCAATATGTGATGTATGTGTTGCTCTACCAAAAAAAGGACTGGAGGTGTGGGCAGGCCACATAGGGGTTTCAGTGCTGGCATCCTGAACGTGTGTGAGATGTGCAGGGACTGTGTTCCCCTCACACTGCATGCAATTACATCAGCTTATCCCATGCAGATATCCCATGTGAGATGTTCACAAGTCTATGATGGACATACTGTTGAATTTGTAATGAGTTAGTATCTTGCTGCTATACTGATAGATGTTGTAATATAAGACTGTGTCACTGATCATTTCCCCCTCTTATATCCCATGACTGCAGCTCAAGGTACACCAGCGTAAGGCCGTGTGGAGGGCCATTGCAGTAAAGGTGCCAGCTCTGGGGATCTCCAACCAATGGCGCACCCACTGCCACAAGAGGTGGGACGACATCAGCCGCCTGGCAAAGAATGTGGCAGAGATGACCTTGGGGCTGATTCCTCATGCTGGGTGGATGGCACGGCGCAGCATTACACCACTGATGGGCCACATCTTGACGGTGACTCGTATGAAGGAGCATCAGCAGCAAGGCAGGGGTAAGTATTTGGGGAGGGTGACTTTGGCTGGGAGTGTCTGCAGGTGTACAGGGCCTGTGCCAGAGCTGTCCTATGTGATGTTGGTGGAGTGATGCAGTGTCATGTAAGTGGCTGCTGGGCTGAGTGCCAGTGTCATGAATTTGCCCTACATGTTCTTACAAAGGTAATTCTCCATGTTGTGCATTCCCATTGCAGTCTGAGTTGTGCTCTTCAGGTTTCTTCAGCATTGGGTTAGTCTGGGGAATCAAATTGGGAGTGAACAGCAGTGTTCCCAATCTGAGTGTTACTTCATCAATGTGTCCATTGCATGCACCCAGAATGTTGAGGCCTAGACATCTGACAACAATGTGCACAAGTGTTTGGGCCTCAGGGTACAACATGGTGGTTGGCATGGGCTCAATTGTGGACTGTCATGTTGTAGTCTGTGTCTGTGTTGTCCCCTCCTGTTCCATCCAGGTCTGACAGTGGCAACAAGCGGTGTGCCCCCATCTTGTCCCTAGGTGTGCGCATAGCTAGTTGTGTGTCTGGTAGACTACAGCCACAGGCAAAGTGTTGTGCTGTGTGGCCATCACATGGCTCAGTCATGACAGATAATCAGGGTTACATACACTGTTTGGGTCTATGTAGTGAGTTGCCGCAATGTGATTGCAGAGTGTGGTGTGCAACATGTCGATTTGGTCCTATTTTGTACTGCATTGATTGCATTGGTTTGTTCTGGTGCTGCCACAAACCTAACCCTGCATCTCTCGCTCATGCAGATTCACCAGTGGTCATGGTGGGACAGGATCCAGACACCAGTGGGGGTGAGACTAGCAATACAGCTGCACAGGAGCCCAGTGACACAGATGCATCCATATTGGCGGGTACAGGGAATGGAGACACTGCATCATCTTAATCCACACAGCGGCAAGTGCCCACTTCCTCTGGTGCTGCCCGTGTCTGGGTCAGTAAGAGGGGACAAGTTTCCCTCACACCTGGCACCACTGCCCCGGTCCCCCTGCTGCCCTCAGTGCTGAGTCTGTTGAGCTTTTGCACCAGCTGTGTGTGGGCCAGACAGCTCTCCTCAATGCCTTCATTGACCATGACAAAAAATTAGCTCAGGTGATTGCTTACATGGATGAATTTTAATTTGAATTTAAAGGAATTTGTAAAGCGCGCGTATATCTGGCAGTTTCATGGCGCTAAAGGATGCATAGACCAAGAGTAAGAGGGGAAGATTACAGGGATGGGAAAGCTTGTAGGAAAAGAAAGGTTTTGAGGGCCCTACGGAATTCAAAGTAGGAAGGGACCGATCTAATGTGCAGGGGGAGAGAGTTCCAAAAGGTCGGGGCTAGGACAGCAAATTTCAGACCCCCTGATCTGCATTTATTAAAACGTGGTACAGAGAGCAAGAACTTAGCGGAAGAGTGAAGTTCTCGATTAGGACGATAGACCTTGATTGCCACTAAAATTACCACGGGGGCGGTCCCCGCGATGGCCTGGAAGGCGGTACAACCCAACTGAGGGCCCGTTCTTTGATTGGCAGCCAATGTATAGATTTCAGTAACAGGGTGGTGTGATGTAATCTGGGCAGCCCAAAAATCAGGCGGGCAGCCTGATTTTGGACTAACTGAAGGCGACGAAGGGCACATGCAGGGGAGCCGTTGTACACTATGTTCCCGTAGTCCAGACGGGACAGGAGCATAGCCATGAGGATCAGTTTTAGGGCGGGGAGGGAAAAGAACCGAGACATTTTCCTTATAGTGCGGAGAGAAAAGAAACAGGAGGAGACGACTGAGCTAATCTGGGAGTGGGGTGTGAGGTGCTGATTGAGTGTAATGCCAAGTGTTTTAACTGAAAATGAAGGTAAGGGGGGGTACCCAAGGAAGTAGGCCAGAAGTTGGGAGACCAGGAACTAGGAGAACCACCGGTGATGACGAGTTCCGTCTTGTCCGGATTTAATGTAAGGTGGTTACAATTCATCCATTCTCTGATGAACAGCATGATCGATTGAAAGTTGAGAATGCTAACAGGGGAGTGTGAAAGGTGAAAAATGAGTTGGAGGTCATCAGCATAGTTGTACACAGTGACCTCCATCTGCTGTAGTGCAAAGATAAGTGGGAAGATATAGAGATTAAATAGTAGAGGGGAAAGGGAAGACCCCTGGGGAACCCCGCAGTGGACCGGGCGGGGGAGGGGGGCAGAGAATGTGTCAAGATGGATGGCCTGTGTGCGGTCTTTTAGGAAGGAATTAATCCAGATCAGAGCTGGGCCCCTGATGCCCGCCGCCTGAACACGGGTGAGCAGAATGGCGTGGTCAACCGTGTCAAAGACGGCAGACAGATCTAAATGGAGATGACCACCGTCTCAGTTGAATGCCTGGGTCGAAAGCCTGCCTGACAAGGGGCAAGGCTCCCACTCTCTTCCACAAAAGCACAGAGGACCTGAGTGACATGGGCCTCAAGGACTTTGGCCAAGAAAGGAAGAAGAGAGATGGGCCGATAGTTTGATAGGGGTACGGTATCGCCCCAGGTTTTTTTAGTAAAGGAATGATGGTCGCCGCTTTGTGAGGAGCCGGTACAAGGCCCTGGTTAAGGGAGTCATTCAGGAAAATGAGAGGAGGGCGGTAACAATCTGTAAAGATCTTGCGGAGGACATTCGCCGGGGCGATGTCCATAGGAGAGCCTGACTTAATGCGGGTCAACATGGGAAGAAAAGTTTCTTTAGTCAAAAAGGGAAGGTGGGTCAGGATGGACGTGACAGGGTGAGGCTGAGGAGCACAAAAGGAAGGGGAGGGCGGCGGTATCCTAGTCTTGATAAGTGCAACTTTCTCGATAAAAAAATCATTGAGAGCGTTGCACCGATGCTGGGAGGGATGAATTTTGGGGGAGGCCCTGTCGGAAGAAGCCAGTTCGCGAACTGTTGCGAATATTTCTTTCGGCCGGTTCTCGGCGGCAAGGATTCTCCCCGAAAAGTAAGAAGTCTTGGCGAGGAGTATGTCCCTTTTCTATTCGTTAAGGATGGAAATGTGGCATAGTTTGGAAGAGGCGCTATAAGAACGCCTCCAGGCTCGCTCTGCTTGGCGCACCGCCAGTTTTTTTTCTTGAAGGGCGACAGAGAACCATTTATTTGCATCATGGATGCGTCTAACTATAACGCGCTTCATGGGGGTGACTTGGTCACAGGCCTTCTTGAGCCAGCTATTCAGGGCGGCCACTTGGCTGGGTGGCAAAAGGCCTACCAGGTCTGGGCCCGAGGCTGACAGGGAGCAGCAGAGAGCAGAAGTATCCACTTTGCTCCAATTCCTCGCCCAAGTTTGTTTAGGAAGGGGAGGGTTGTTATCAAAACTGAGATCCAACAGGAAGGAAATGAAAGAATGGTCTGACCATGTGCAGGCCATAACAGTAAGGGCAGAAACTGAGGTGTTGAGGGTACAGATTTGATCCAAAATGTGACCACCAATATGGGTGGGAGTATGGACCTGGGAGACAAAGTTCAAACTGAGGAGGAGTTGGGTGAAATCACGAGATGAGGAATCTTCAGCTGGATTGTCAGGATGGCATGCATTCTGACATAGGTGGGCTGCACCGTACTGTCCAGGCTTTGCCGTCCACATTGATGTCTGCCCTTCAACAGGCACATACTCCCATTCCTGCTCCAGGGCCTTTGTCCACCCCCCAGGTAGTGGCTATGTCTGATGATAGTGACCACGGTTCACATACATCACAGTCACGGTACAGCACACGAATCACACAGCAGAAACAACCCAAGCAGTCCCGGCCGCAGACACCATCACCACAGAAGAGCAAAGCCACCCCAGAGCACAAAGACAAAAGCCCATCAGGCAACACCAAAGCCAAAAAACCAAGGAAGAAGACCTCAAGCTCACATACCTCAGAAGCATCCCCAGCCAAGGACTCTCCTGTCCCTAAAGCATCTCACAAAAAGAAACATAAATTGTCTGTGCCCACCGAGAAGGTGGTGCACGGCCAGGGTACACCTAAAAAGGGCTCCAAGGCAGATTCACCCATCACCTCGAATCCCATTCCAAGCCCAGTAAAGCAGGGGAAGGAGGGCACCAAAGGGGTAACACCTAGTAAACAGGGGATGGCAGGGCATAGGCGAGGCCAGGGGAAGCGTTCCGCTGGTTCCAGCATGTCCCCTGAGGGTGTGCCTGCATCTGCACCTGATCCAGCTTTGGTGGTGAGTGTGCCTGTTGTGTCCACACCACCTCTAGTTGATCCCAAGCCAGGGATGTCATTTAGAATCCCCTAGAAGTGGAAAGGCACACCGCCACAATCTCCCAGCCACACTGTGTTTCAGGTCTGCATGACTCCACCTCCATGTGCCACTACACCACCTGGTCCAAGCAGCCCTCCACCTTGCCAAGCAACTGATAGCACTACCTCACCTGGGCCGCTCTCTCCGCAGTCAAGTCTTCCAAATGCCCCCAACACACAGCAAGCTACCAGTTCGCCCGAAAGCCAAGCCTGAGTGGTAGTCCCGCTCACACGCCTGTCTCTCACACAGGTGGCCATCTACTGCCATTGTTACCCCCCTGACTGTGTTGCTGCCCATGGAAGGGTACAGTAGCGCACACTCCCTGTGCAGATTCTCATGTACTCGCTCTGAAATTTGCCCTGCCCACTGGCATTCCCGTTTTGCTCTTGCCTGTGTAGATTCTCATGTACTCGCTCTGCACTTTGCCATAGACACTGGCCTTGCTGCTCTTTGCTGTGTTGAACTGTTCCCTGTGCAGCCTCTCATGTACTCGCCCTGCACTTTGCCCTGCCCACTGGCCTTCCGGTTTTGCCCTTGCCTGTGCAGATTCTCATGTACTCGCTCTGTGCTTTGCCATGGAAGCTGGCCTAGTTGCTCTTTGCTGTGTTGGACTGTTCCCTGTGCAGCCTCTCATGTACTTGCCCTGCACTTCGGCCTGCCCATTGGCATTCCGGTTGTGCCCTTGTCCGTGCAGATTCTCATGTACTCGCTCTGCACTTTGCCATGGACACTGGCCTTGTTGCTCTTTGCTGTGCTGGACTGTTCCCTGTGCAGCCTCTCGTGTATTGGCCCTGCACTTTGCCCTGCCCACTGGCCTTCCAGTTTTGCTCTTGTCTGTGCAGATTCTCATAAACTCGCTCTGCACTTTGCCATGGACTCTGGCCTTGTTGCTCTCTGCTGTGTTGGACTGTTCCCTGTAGAGCCTTTCATGTACTCGCCCTTCACCTTGCCCTGCCCACTGGCCTTCCGGTTTTGCCCTTTCCTGTGCAGATTCTCATGGACATGCTCTGCATTTTGTGTCTTGCTCTTCTCTGCTGTTGGTGCCTATCTGTGCAACATGTGAATAAAGACAGTTACTCTTGTTGTCTGTTTTGTCAGTGTACTTACTGAATAAAGTTATATTGGTGTGTGCATATGGTTGCCTGAGCCCCATGGTCTGTGTGGCACTTCAACATTGTCATTGTCGTTGCTCGCCTACTCTTTTTTCACAGGGGTGACAGGGACTTCAGTTCTTTATGACACAGATTCCTGTGGTGTCTGTGATGTCAATGTTACCTATAATGCAGTTGTCATTTTCATTTTGGTAAATGTGGGGTACATTCTTCACATGTCAGGTTGGGGACACTGCCAGCACAGAGTGTGATGCTATCCACTGGTTTGCAGGCAGGCTGGCCAGTGTCATCATCTATGTGTGTTCTTCCTTCATGTGTGACCAGCAGTGTATGTGTGTGGTCATCTTGTGATGGCCAATCATCCTGGTCCCATGGCCTACCTTAGATGTGTGCTCTTGGGTAGTCAGGAAGTGTGCAGTGTGAAGGGGGTGACTTTGTCATGAGTGTTGATCTGTGTGTGCCCCTGCATTGACAATTGCACATATGTGTCAACCAGGAGTTGCGCGACTTTTGTTTGTATTGTTCAGCCCAGTGGATGTGGTTATATACACATGTGCGAGTTGTATGTTGTGCACTGTGCAGTGTGTTGGTGTGTCCATGCAGTTCTGTCTGACTCCTACTTGTTTTTGTCACTTGTGAGTGTGCAGTGTGTGTGACTGGCACGCCAGTATTGTGTTTGGTTGAACATCCATGTGTCTTGATTGTGTTTCTGTGGACTGTGCAGACCTGCTGCTCCACACTGCCATTGTGGTTGTGTTTTGTCATGCATTGCTGTCACATGGTGCCTTTTTACCTCCAGTATGGCATGTTGTGTGTGGTGCCATCCCCTATGTGTGCTTCTTATGCCTACTCTTTGTGGGTCTGGACTCCCTCTGTTTATGTTTTGTGCATTCCTGACATGTCCACTACTGACTCGCAGTACACTTCACTTAGATGTCGGCTGTCCCCTTGATTTAAATGAGTGTGTGTGCCTCTTCATCACTTCATTTGTGATATTGTGCTGTGTGGTGCATTTCTTTGGCCAGGAGCTATGTGCCACTCAGGATATTTCCCCAATTGTTTATTTGTGATGTTCTTGTGCAGTTTGTCAGTCATGGTTGCTCATTTACTGTTCAGCTGTGTGTGCTGTCCACTCCTCTGGTCAAGTAGATTCCACCTTTGTGTCCCAGAATTGTGCATCTGTTGTTGTTGTGTTGGATGTATATTTTCCGGGGACAGTGAAGCTTTGGAGTTCTCATTGATCATGTCCCACCACTTCACTCTAGGCGGTATTTTGGTTTACCGCCCCCCTGGCCCACCTGGCGATTTTTTTAAATCTCTCGACGATGTTATCGCCTCACGGGTGCTACGTTTTCCTAAGTTTCTGATGTTAGGAGATTTTAATATCCATTTGGACAGCCCGCAGGCTCCGGGGACCAGAGATCTGCTGGACACCTGTAATCTTGCCCATCTGTCCCAGTGGGTCAGGGGTGCTACACATAAATGCAGTCATTTGATCGACATAGTCTGCTCCAACTTCGATCTCTCTGGTACGGACCCCATGCCTGTCACGTGGTCAGATCATTTTCTGATCAGGTTCTCATGAGATATTGATAAACCACTTTCCTCCCCTTCGCTGTCAATGGGCCCTTTGCCTCAGAAGATTAATATCCCGGCACTGTCTAAAGCTTTGTCATCAGTCCGACCGGCAGCAGCCCAAGGTCTGGAAGGAGCAGTGGAGAGTTTCTCCGCCTGGATTAGCGAGGGGGTTAACTCTTTACCTAAGCCCCCTTCTAGATGTCAACCGCTCAGTACACCCTCTAAACCTTGGATCACTGATTCCCTTAAAGAATTTAAGCCAGGGTGTAAAAAGCGTTAGCGGCGCTGGTTACGTGGGTACTGTCCTTTAGCCAAGGCGGCACTTCGCACCGCTCAGCGCTAAAGGCAATTTTTATGCAGAGAGAATTGCCAGAGCTAATAATAACAGCAAAGAAATGTTTTCCATTGTTCGTATCTTTGTGTCTCCTCGCGCAGAACAAACAAGTCTCCCTATCTCATCACAATAGTGTGAAGATCTTTCCACTTTTTTTATTGATAAGATCCAAAAGATCCAAGATAGTCTAGGGACTGCCTCCCAAGAGCAGAGGTTTCTGTTTTTGCCTTCCCTTCCTTTCTCTAGAGGACCTATCCAGCTTTTTTCACAGTTCAGGGCTGCTGAGGGGAGGCATGTCTTAGCCATCCTTAAATCCATGAAATCAGGATCCCCCTCTGACCCCTGTCCGGCTAGAGTCCTGGGAGGAGTAGCCGAGGTAGTGTAT
Organism: Lissotriton vulgaris; assembly: GCF_964263255.1. Classification (NCBI taxonomy): domain Eukaryota; kingdom Metazoa; phylum Chordata; class Amphibia; order Caudata; family Salamandridae; genus Lissotriton; species Lissotriton vulgaris. The sequence goes on along the minus strand of NW_028252701.1, from coordinate 3,495 downwards.
TTTGTGTTTCTAGCTCTCATCAATGGCTCACTGCAGTCAGGCATAGTCCCCCAGCAATGGAAGCAAGCCAAACTCCTTCCTCTCCTCAAGAAGCCTTCTGCTGATCCCTCCATCCCCTCTAACTATCGCCCCATTTACCTTCCACCGGCCTTGGCTAAGGTCTGCGAAAAGGTGGTTTTTAGGCAACTGGAGGAGTTTGTTGAGTCTTCGGATGCTCTTCACCCGGCTCAATCTGGGTTTAGGGCATCCTATAGCACTGAGACGGCGCTGGTTGAGATAACTGAGGCTATTAGGGAGTACCTGGACGCGGGCCGCAGGGCGGCTCTGATTTTATTGGACCTCTCTGCCACCTTCGACACAGTACCCCACCAGCAACTCCTCGCCCGATTGTCTGCCATCGGCTTGCAGGCATGGCTTGGGACTGGGCCAAATCCTTTCTTGATAACCGCACCCAACAGGTGTGGATGCCGCCTTTCTCATCATCAGTTGGTAAACTGTCCACGGGGGTCCCACAGGGGTCTACACTTAGCCCCTTGCTTTTTAATATTGATTTGACACCCCTGATCTTCCTGGCTTAGGAGCTGGGTGCCAAAATAATGGCTTATGCTGATGACACTCAGCTCCTATTCACTTGGAAGGACTCTGATCTTCAAACTGATACTGCTCATAAGTGCCTTTCATCAGTATTCTCCTGGCTGGCTCATGCCAGACTTAAATGCAATGAAGATAAGTCCGAGGTGCTCCTTTATGGCCAGTTTCCTCCTACCTTAAGAGAGACTCTTTGGCCACCTGATTTTCCGTGCCCTAAGTCTGAGGGTGGGCCTACTAAGAATCTGGGAATATGGTTTGGGGAAGATCTGTGTTTCCACGATCAAATCAAAAAACTTACAGGAGTCTGCTTTGGCTCTCTTAAATCCCTGAGAAGATTCTCTCCTTTGCTGCCCCATACTGCTAGTGAAACGGTTGCCAGGGCGCTTATTCTTTTCCGTCTAGATTATGCTAATGCTCTCTACTTTGGTATAATGGGCTACCTCTTAGGAAAACTTCAGGTTATACAAAATGCAGTAGCTAGACTCCTGTTCAATATCCCGAGGAGTTCCAGTGTCCGGCAGCAGTTAAGGGACCTTGATTGGCTCCCCGTGGCCCTGCGCGTACATTTTAAAGCATTGACCATGATTCATAAAGCACTCCACGGGTCTGGCCCTGTCTACATCAGAGCGCGGTTCGCGTTCTATTTGCCTAGGCGACCTTCGCGTGCTTCTCTCCAACATCGGCTGGTGGTCCCTAGGTTCTGTCGGTCGCAGTTTGGGGGTCAGTCTTTAGCGGTTAAAGCAGCTGTGTTGTGGAATGCTCTTCCAGCCGACCTCCAGCACACCCAGGAGTTCCGTATCGTAAAAAACTTTTTAAAACCTTCCTGTTTAAACAGCTGATTTAAAGTTTCTGTACACGCATGCCACAGCTCACCTACGTGCCAGGACACTCCAGAGTATTAGTGCGCGGTATAAATCTCTCTATAACATAACATATAACATAACATGTGTGTTTGCTGAAGTATTGCCTCAATTCCTGGGTGTGCTGTTGTTTTTGTGCTGGGCTGATATGTGTTGTGTCGGTTGATGTTGTGTCATTCATGTCTGTGTGTGACTGGTATGCTTGTTATGCACACCCTGTTTGTTGTGCGTATAGTGCTGTGTGTATGCTGTCTTGTCATTGCCTGGTGCGCATCCCCTGATGTCCTGCAGTGTTTGTTCAGTTTTTTGCCAGTGCATCTGTTGTTTGTTTGATGTGGCTGTGTTGTTCTGTGATTGTGCACTTCTTGTGTGTGTTGTAGTATGTTGTGTGTGCATTGTTCCTGAGTGATGAGGGTTGTGCACCCCTATTGTGTCTGTGCTCTCATTGCCATTCCACAGTTTGGCTAACAGGGTATTTCTGTTTTTGTTGCGGTTCTGTGTGTGTTTCGGTTGTGTTATGTGTTTGTGTGTTGTTTTTATGCAGACATTTGTTGTGGCATTCCTGTGTATGTGTGTGATGTTTGTGGCTGCACCCAGGGTGTGTGCTTGTTTGTGTGTGTATGGACTGGCAAGTATTGGCAGCCAGCAGTGTTTGGCACTGGTGTCTGTGCTGCTGGGGTGAGGGGGGTATGTCTGTACATTCCTCCTGGTGTTTGGCAGTCATGGAGTGTGTCAATGGACCCTGCGTGTTGTGCTGCTGGTGTATTCCTGTGGGGTTGTTGTATGTGCATGTGGATGTTCCCAGTTTGACTTCCGGGCCTTCCTTTAATCCTTGTGCCTATACCATACCTACTTTGCCTTGCTGTCTCCCTGTGTTGCTGCACTGTGCTGCCTGTGGTTTGACTTCACTAACTGTAGCAGCCATGTGTTGTTTGATGGTGTGAGGGGGTGTTCTGTGTTCCTTGTCTTGCATGTGATTTGCACATGCTTGTTGTGTGTCTCCATGGCCTTTCATTTGTGTGCATCCCACTTTGACTTTCCTATTTGTTGTGCTCCATTGCTCTTGTCATTTTGGGTGTGTATGTGTCTGTGTATCAGTCTGTGGTATGTATGTGTGACTAGGCAGGCTGTGTGTCCATTAGTATGTTTGTTCCTTGGATGTGTTAATTTGGTACTTGTACTCATGTTTGTTTCCATATGTGTGGAGGTGCTGTGGTGTGTATTTTGCACTGGCCCTCTGCTACTGTGCTGTGTGTTGTGTGTTCTTGTGCAGCAATTCCTGCTGTGGCTGTCTCCCTTGTTGGTTGTTGTTTGCTGTTTGGTGCAGGGTGGGGTTTGACCTGGCTTGTTGTTGTGCATGCAGGGCACAGGATGGGCACATGACATGTGCCATCCTGGGGTGTGCTAATGTGTGGTGGGAGGAGGTGTGGCCCTGTGGTCTTTGTGTCCTGCCCATGACTTGGAATGGCCCTGCCTTCTGCTTTGTGTGCATGTATTCCCTTGTGTTCTCCTCTGCGGTGACGTGACCGGGACATTGCTGTAAGATCGCGGTGGATGTGTGTCCAGGATGCAGAGTGGCGACATGATGGCAGGTGGGTCATGTGTGGGTGCCCTTATGGATGTGTTCCTGTCTCCAACAGGGTGTTTGATGTGGATTTGGACCCTGTGTCAGCCCATGTGTTGTGTGTGTGTAGTGGCGTACCTGTGGTAGCATCCGCGGCGGTCCATGAGTTGCTGGTGATGTAGCAGGTACAGCACTGAAAAAAATTGTAGAGCTGAGTCCATAGCAGTCGTGAACCGGTGGTGTGGACCGGGACTATGGTTTTGCGCTCCGCTTTCGAGCTTCTGCCGTCTCTGGTTGGGCAGTGTCTTCTCTTTGGTGCGTCTGCTTGTTTGGGGCATCCTGATTTGTGGAGCGGGGCGTACGTCATTCCACATGGCGGAGAGTCTCTATTGGCTCCCACCGCCGCGGTGGCGGGTGCACTTTCATGGCGGTGCGCATCGCACTGCAGCGTATGGGAAATGGTCTATGTTTGGCCATACT